>NW_026733288.1:0-95000 GCF_028476545.2 Physella acuta
AGTATAAGTATAAGTATAAGTATAAGTATAAGTATAAGTATTAGTATAAGTATAAGTATAAGTATAAGTATAAGTATAAGTATAAGTATAAGTATAAGTATAAGTATAAGTATAAGTATAAGTATAAGTATAAGTATTAAGTATAAGTATAAGTATAAGTATAAGTATAAGTATAAGTATAAGTATAAGTATAAGTATAAGTATAAGTATAAGTATAAGTATAAGTATAAGTATAAGTATAAGTATAAGTATAAGTATAAGTATAAGTATAAGTATAAGTATAAGTATAAGTATAAGTATAAGTATAAGTATAAGTATAAGTATAAGTATAAGTATAAGTATAAGTATAAGTATAAGTAAGTATAAGTATAAGTATAAGTATAAGTATAAGTATAAGTATAAGTATAAGTATAAGTATAAGTATAAGTATAAGTATAAGTATAAGTATAAGTATAAGTATAAGTATAAGTATAAGTATAAGTATAAGTATAAGTATAAGTATAAAGTATAAGTATAAGTATAAGTATAAGTATAAGTATAAGTATAAGTATAAGTATAAGTATAAGTATAAGTATAAGTATAAGTATAAGTATAAGTATAAGTATAAGTATAAGTATAAGTATAAGTATAAGTATAAGTATAAGTATAAGTATAAGTATAGTATAAGTATAAGTATAAGTATAAGTATAAGTATAAGTATAAGTATAAGTATAAGTATAAGTATAAGTATAAGTATAAGTATAAGTATAAGTATAAGTATAAGTATAAGTATAAGTATAAAGTATAAGTATAAGTATAAGTATAAGTATAAGTATAAGTATAAGTATAAGTATAAGTATAAGTATAAGTATAAGTATAAGTATAAGTATAAGTATAAGTATAAGTATAAGTATAAGTATAAGTATAAGTATAAGTATAAGTATAAGTATAAGTAAAGTAAAAGTATAAGTAAAAGTAAAGTAAAAGTAAAGTATAAGTATAAGTATAGTATAAGTATAAGTATAAGTATAAGTATAAGTATAAGTATAAGTATAAGTATAAGTAAAGTATAAGTATAAGTATAAGTATAAGTATAAGTATAAGTATAAGTATAAGTATAAGTATAAGTATAAGTATAAGTATAAGTATAAGTATAAGTATAAGTATAAGTATAAGTATAAGTATAAGTATAAGTATAAGTATAAGTATAAGTATAAGTATAAGTATAAGTATAAGTATAAGTATAAGTATAAGTATAAGTATAAGTATAAGTATAAGTATAAGTATAAGTATAAGTATAAGTATAAGTATAAGTATAAGTATAAGTATAAGTATAAGTATAAGTATAAGTATAAGTATAAGTATAAGTATAAGTATAAGTATAAGTATAAGTATAAGTATAAGTATAAGTATAAGTATAAGTATAAGTATAAGTATAAGTATAAATATAAGTATAAATATAAATATAAATATAAATATAAATATAAATATAATATAAATATAAATATAAATATAAATATAAATATATATATATATATATATATATATATATATATATATATATATATATATATATATATATATATATATATATATATATTTATATTTATATTTATATTTATATTTATATTTATATTTATACTTATATATATAAACACAAAATACGAACATAAGGTATTCATTTCTGGCCAAATCGGGTTTTGAAAAAAATGTTTTTTTTTTCAATTAAAACAAAATACATCAACATGTCATGTGAATGATTGCATTAGTCTGTTTTGAAAATCTTTTTTATTTTATCTTAGCCATAAGACCTCTAATTCTCAAGTCGGTCATAACAATATAAAACATGAAAGCTTTGTATATGTTATGGTGTTTCGTGTTTCGTGTTATGTCTATTTTTATGTTTTTTGTGTATTTATATTATTCATTTTAAATACATTTCCTTTTTATACCATATTATTCTTTAGTAAGTACTTTTTAAAAACATATTTAAAATCATTCTACCCATTTACTAAATTAATATCAAAAGCTTTCTGTAAATTATTGTATAATTGTTCAGCTTGTTGTATTACACTTTGGGCAACTATGCTAGTCGGTAGACTGTATTGTCTTAAGTCTAAATAATGTTGTAGGTATTAATTTTTTGCCTGATTTTCTAAGCTTTGCACATGTATCGATATAGGTTGCTTAAATAGTTAGGTCATGAGCTTGGTGCCCAGCCGGAGACAAAGGCTGAGACACACTCTGGACAAAAATGTACATGCTAGATACAAGCCACACTCTGGACCAAAGTGTACAAGCTGGATACAAGCCACACTCTGGACCAAAGTGTACAAGCCACACTCTGGACCGAAGTGTACAAGCTGGGTACAAGCCACACTCTGGACCGAAGTGTACAAGCTGGGTACAAGTCACACTCTGGACCGAAGTGTACAAGCTGGATACAAGCCACACTCTGGACAGAAGTGTACAAGCTGTATACAAGCCAAACTCTGGACCGAAGTGTACAAGCTGGATACAAGCCACACTCTGGACCGAAGTGTACAAGCTGGATACAAGCCACACTCTGGACTGAAGTGTACAAGCTGGATACAAGCCACACTCTGGACCGAAGTGTACAAGCTGGATACAAGCCACACTCTGGACCGAAGTGTACAAGCTGGATACAAGCCACACTCTGGACCGAAGTGTTCAAGCTGGATACAAGCCACACTCTGGACCGAAGTGTACAAGCTGGATACAAGCCACACTCTGGACCGAAGTGTTCAAGCTGGATACAAGCCACACTCTGGACCGAAGTGTATAAGCTGGATACAAGCCACACTCTGGACTGAAGTGTACAAGCTGGATACAAGCCACAAACTTTAAAACTTTAAAAAATTTTTTTACATAGAATATTCGAACAGGTCACGCGCGCTGCGGCGATCTCAAAACAAAAAATAATTATTGACAAACTTAATTTAATTGTTATCACTGATGTATTTTTAGATGTCTGACCTGATGTTCTGTCTATAATCTTTACATATCTCTGTCTTTGCTGCATAAGAAAAAAAACCATACATTCAATAAAATTTAAGCATCCTCCGCAAGGGATATGTTGAACACCTCTCGTCAAAAGTGTATGGACAAAGGAAGAATCCGTTATTTATGTTTTTCTTTTAGTTAAAACAATGTGAAAATACAAATATTAAATAAAATAATAGGTTACAAAACTTTTGAATGCCTATTTAATAGATACCAAATTAAACAGTATGATTAATTCATGAGCTTAAAATTGAAATTCCTAATGTTAAACTGCTCTAAATTTCATTTCACTGAATGTTGCGTTGGAATTTGTTCTCCAATTGAGTGTACCCCAAACCCCGTTAAGATGAGCGTACGAGCAATCACGAAACCACCACGCTCCACGATGGAGACTTGCACAGTTACCAGGCCATATGTCATTATCGCGGTCAAATATTGTGAACATCATGCCATTTAGTGCGGCTAGACTGTCCACGACATTTCCTGTGAAGCCACTAACATATAGCCTGTAGTTGTCTGCCTCGCTAGAAATGTTGAAGCTGGAATATTTGGCAAAATAATTTGTCCCATTGAAGATCATATCCACTCTCAGTTCTGTTTGACGGTTTGACGTTAAGAGATAAATGTTCTAATTGCCCAGGTAAAAATTACCTGAACTAAAATCACCAATTTTATATTCCGTCCAGTTCCTGTAAAAATTTACAGGACCAGAAACACGTCTTTGGAAAATGGTCCATCCTCCACCGTCTGTCACTGTGTCACACATGACCTGAAGTTCAGAGTTTATGATCACCAAAGTTTGGATGACGCGCTGGCCTAAGAAATAAAATGTTCCCTTACAATTTAGTATAAAGAGTAGAACAGCGAAGTGTGTCCAGCATATTACAAACAAAAAGACAAGGAAAATTTGCGCAAATTAAGGAGGTGGCTTATGTACACTACTTTATGTGCTTTTAGTTAAAACACATGGTTAGTAAATGTTTTCCCAAATAAACAAATAGTAGCTTATCAAATGCAATATATAATAATACATCGTGTACACATTTTTTAAATTCATCATTTAAACCAAAAATAATATGACGTTACATACCTGTACAAAACAGGAAGTCTGTTTGTGAGATGGAACCATCAGACAGGACCGTGAACTTTCCACTAGAGAACATTTTCCCCTGAACATTTTGTTGTAAAGTTTTCATTGGGACAAGCCAGGATCCTGTTACACGTAACACAATTTATTCATTGAATACTACAGATTATTCACTCTATATCAAATATTTGTAAGTAGGCTAAATATTCACTAAAATATTATTTTCGCTAAAGCAGTCTTGAAGGCTCTTAGCATTTTAGAGTAGTTGGAGATTGTGGATTTGTCGGTTTACAAATGACAATATCCCAAATAGAGAAGATGTTAAGTCCAGCTCCCATACTATTACGTCAAGTCACATTCCTCTACCAAAACGTAAAGTCACATTTCCCAAACAAGACGTAAGTCACATTCGCCTATCTAGGCGTAAAGCCACATTCGCCTAAAAATACGTAAAGTCACATTCGTCTATCTTTGAAGAAAGAATAACTCACAATACCATCTAGTTGTCACAAAAACAACGGTGTTACATTGGTGTCAGAAGTGGTCTCCCAGTAATCTACAAAATTGGAACATTCAAGCCAAAAGTGGTCCTATAATTGTTACGAGGTCTACGATGTACATTCAAGTCAAAATTGGTTTTCTAATGATGCTATTATAAAATGAAGAATCAACCATTGTCATATTCAAATACAAATTAAGGTTTCAAGTGATTTTTTGTGACAAATTATTGTTACATATTCAAGATTGTATTTAAATTTGGATTTAGCTGCTTAAGGATTCAAGAAAAATGTATTTAAATTGTTTTAAGGATATAGCATTAAAATGATTTTCTGTAAAGGATTTAGCTGATATAATTTAATATTTATGTTTTCTGATTGATAAACTGTGTCGATCAAAAACTGGATGTAGCCGCCCCCTTTCCCTTTGCTACGCCTCTGAAAACATGGGAACTCACACAGGCTACAATGTCTTCTGGTTTTGTTGTAGATGTAGCTGTAGCACGTTTTGTTGGAACTTGAACAACGTGAGGCGCAGGAAAAAAGACTGACTTGGTCAAACTCAACATAGATGGGCAGTGTGGTCACGTTTGTGTCATCAACAGCTTTATACTGGGTTTGTTGTATTGGTTCTATTGACTGGGCTTTAAGCGAAGAAAAAATGTAACGTTTTAAATTTTATGGTTGGAACGAAATGCATAAACACGTTAACTTGAACGACTAGAGTTTTTTTCCTAGACTTGAGTCCTTAGACGACCCTTAGTTCAAAATATTATAGTTTACCTTGTTTTAAAAAGTAAATATTTAACATGTAGTTACAGAAAGTAAAGCCAGTTTAATATCAAGTGCCGAGATCAGAGAAGCAGTAAGTATTTACTAATTGGCATCCTCATTACTAAAGTAAAAAGGGCCGAGGTATAAATACATACATACATACATATATATATATATATATATATATATATATATATATATATATATATATATATATATATATATATATATATATATATTCAAATATCATTTGAAGGTTACCATATATATGTATATATATATATATATATATATATATATATATATATATATATATATATATATATATATATATATATATATATATATATATAGTAACCTTCAAATAATATTTATCAATTTACGAATATTTATGCCTGCGAAATTAAAATTGTTTTAATTTAAGTCTGAGTTTTGTCCTATAAGTACAAAAGTATTTGCGAGTAAGTTTGTGTTCTCTACACAGAAACATTAATTTGCTAAGTTTGGGTATGGGACTCGAAGATTTATATATAGCACTTTTACAACAAACACAACTAACCTGGTGTGATGATACACTGGGCTACAATAAAGATCACGGCCCACATTGTGTCGCTGGTCTACAATCTTTACAAGACTTGTGATGTAGGCCTACTGGGACTTGTAACTCTTACCTGTTTCTAAAGTAAGTTTAGATTTAAACAGCATTGATCTTACGTACCGCTAGTGCATTCATTAAATTAACACAACATACGGCTGGTGCACTCAATAATTTAATGATGCTACATCTAAATATACTATTTGAATTGCCACTTAGTCATCAGACTTTAATGATGCTACATCTAAATATACTCTTTGAATTGCCACTTAGTCATCAGACCTTAATGATGCTACATCTAAATATACTCTTTGAATTGCCACTAAGTCATCAGACTTTAATGATGCAACATCTAAATATACTCTTTGAATTGCCACTTAGTCATCAGACCTTAATGATGCTACATCTAAATATACTCTTTGAATTGCCACTTAGTCATCAGACCTTAATGATGCTACATCTAAATATACTCTTTGAATTGCCACTTAGTCATCAGACCTTAATGATGCTACATCTAAATATACTCTTTGAATTGCCACTTAGTCATCAGACCTTAATGATGCTACATCTAAATATACTCTTTGAATTGCCACTAAGTCATCAGACTTTAATGATGCAACATCTAAATATACTCTTTGAATTGCCACTTAGTCATCAGACCTTAATGATGCTACATCTAAATATACTCTTTGAATTGCCACTTAGTCATCAGACCTTAATGATGCTACATCTAAATATACTCTTTGAATTGCCACTTAGTCATCAGACCTTAATGATGCTACATCTAAATATACTCTTTGTATTGCCACTTAGTCATCAGACCTTAATGATGCTACATCTAAATATACTCTTTGAATTGCCACTTAGTCATCAGACCTTAATGATGCTACATCTAAATATACTCTTTGTATTGCCACTTAGTCATCAGACCTTAATGATGCTACATCTAAATATACTCTTTGAATTGCCACTTAGTCATCAGACCTTAATGATGCTACATCTAAATATACTCTTTGAATTGCCACTTAGTCATCAGACCTTAATGATGCTACATCTAAATATACTCTTTGAATTGCCACTTAGTCATCAGACCTTAATGATGCTACATCTAAATATACTCTTTGAATTTCCACTTAGTCATCAGACCTTAATGATGCTAAATCTAAATATACTCTTTGAATTGCCACTTAGTTATCAGACCTTAATGATGCTACATCTAAATATACTCTTTGAATTGCCACTTAGTCATCAGACCCAGTGGCTATGACGTGGTTATGTCACACACACTTGATGATATGAAGAGAACTACTGCCTGTTACATACCATACCTGATGCACATGGCCTGTTATACAACACACCTGATACACCTGGTCTGATGCACCTGCCTTTTACAATATCATGACCTATATATGTGTTCACAGGTTATCCATATGAAGGGATAGTCTGGTCAGCACTGTCCACATTAGTTCTCGTCTCCCTTCATTGCCGCCACGTCTCACAAGCGGGGTACAGGGTGACTTACTTTTCCACGACATCGCCCTTCACATCTTCTACCCTCCTCAACTCTTCCTTCACCCACTCCGCCAAACTGTCATCAATCAGCCCAATTAGCTTCCCCTCCTCCTTCAAGTCGCTGATTGTCTTCTAGAACTCCTGGTGGTGGTCGCCATGTTTATAACCCAATAAGAAAAGCAGGTATGCTTGTAATATTTAATATCATATGCTTTTACTTCTAATGTAACTTGTAAATTGAAAGAATAATTTCTGCCAATTTGGCAATTTGGCTCTCCTGACCTTAAGATGGTATCGCCGTTTACAAACTAGTATCGAATCTGATATCAACCTGTGGATAACTAATTTAAAAAAAATAAATGTATAAATGTTTAAGCTGTTTTCAGAAATAATAATTGCGAATATATATTATTGATTTTATGTTTTCTTTACGATAATGTTAATTTAATTTAATTGTTTCCTATTTATATAAATCTGTGCATTGCTTAAGAACGGCGGGAAAATACATTAATTACTATATCGATATTTAAAGAGTATCGATTTCAAATGGTCGACACTTGTTTGGTAATTTGATTAACTAAATTACCAATAAACCAAAAAATGGCGATGCAATGTTAATTATAATAACAGCTATATTTGGAGGTTATTAATACAATTAATGTTAATTTTATTCAGAGGAAACAAGTATTTGCTGTAATAAAAGTAGGGCTAATTAGAATAATGCGGCCAAACTACCTATAAAATATATTTATAGATAATACCCTAACCGTATCCCTTTTAAGCAAATATAAATAGTAATTAGATTAAAGAAAGTACCGATTATCAAAACATAATGATACAGGGTTAATTACTTGTAATGCCGGCCATCATTCGAGGTGATCGATTTACTTACTTTCAATTTTATTCTGAGAAATAATTTAAAATTACTTAAAATATCGTGGCTAACCTATTAACCAATAATTTAAAGATAAAATAATTACCGATTAAAATATAAAATCAACAAACGCCTAATTAATTACCTAATTGAATTACCGATTTGAAATTTAATCACAAACAGTGCACACACCAGTTGTGTAAGGAAGTGATATGTGACGTGAACAAGAAGTCACCTAAGTTATATACCAGACACGGGGTTTTATTTCTTTACACGTCACGCTTGAGTGGTTTTAAAAGATCAGACTTGAAAGATACACTGGTATCTACTCGAGCCGGGTGTAAATATTTTGTTAGAATTTAACATGAGCTTTTCACCCTGTACTTTAAATCGTTGTGGATACATTTATAGTATGATATAGACATGGACACCTGTAGACATAGACAGCTGTAGACATAGACGGCTGTAGACATAGACACCTGTTGACATGGACACCTGTAGACATGGACACCTGTAGACATGGACACCTGTAGACATGGACACCTGTAGACATGGACACCTGTAGACATGGACACCTGTAGACATGGACACCTGTAGACATGGACACCTGTAGACATGGACACCTGTAGACATGGACACCTGTAGACATGGACACCTGTAGACATGGACACCTGTAGACATGGACACCTGTAGACATGGACATCTGTAGACATGGACACCTGTAGACATAAATTACTGTAGACATGGACACCTTAGACGTGGACACATGTAGACATGGACACCTATACATGTGAACACGTTAACGGTAAATAGTAGATTGTACCGTGTTAGCGATGAACATCAGTAAATTAATGCAATTAAACGGGTAGGAGGGTCTGTGTCACTTCTCTACCGGGGATAGTGTTGAGTATATTTAGATTTAGCATCATTAAGGTCTGATGACTAAGTGGCAATTCAAAGAGTATATTTAGATGTAGCATTATTAAGGTCTGATGACTAAGTGGCAATTCAAAGAGTATATTTAGATTTAGCATCATTAAGGTCTGATGACTAAGTGGCAATTCAAAGAGTATATTTAAATGTAGCATTATTAAGGTCTGATGACTAAGTGGCAATTCAAATAGTATATTTAGATGTAGCATCATTAAGGTGTGATGACTAAGTGGCAATTCAAAGAGTATATTTAGATGTAGCATCATTAAGGTCTGATGTCTTAGTGGCAATTCAAAGAGTATATTTAGATGTAGCATTATTAAGGTCTGATGACTAAGTGGCAATTCAAAGAGTATATTTAGATGTAGCATCATTAAGGTCTGATGACTAAGTGGAAATTCAAAGAGTATATATTTAGATGTAGCATTATTAAGGTCTGATGACTAAGTGGCAATTCAAAGAGTATATTTAGATGTAGCATCATTAAGGTCTGATGACTAAGTGGCAAATCAAAGAGTATATTTAGATGTAGCATCATTAAGGTCTGATGACTAAGTGGCAATACAAAGAGTATATTTAGATGTAGCATCATTAAGGTCTGATGACTAAGTGGCAATTCAAAGAGTATATTTAGATGTAGCATCATTAAGGTCTGATGACTAAGTGGCAATTCAAAGAGTATATTTAGATGTAGCATCATTAAGGTCTGATGACTAAGTGGCAATTCAAAGAGTATATTTAGATGTGGCATCATTAAGGTCTGATGACTAAGTGGCAATTCAAAGAGTATATTTAGATGTAGCATCATTAAGGTCTGATGACTAAGTGGCAATTCAAAGAGTATATTTAGATGTAGCATCATTAAAGTCTGATGACTTAGTGGCAATTCAAAGAGTATATTTAGATGCAGCATCATTAAGGTCTAAACACACTCCCAGAATGTAACATCAACGTATTCTATCCACTTGACCGCATCTGTCTATCAACATCAAAGATTGCTTGTGTGTGGGAGACAAGAACAGCCACTCTCAGAGCTGGGGTAACCCTGACCTTAATTCTGGGGTAACCCTGACCTTAATTCTGGGGTAACCCTGGCCTCAATGCTGGGGTAACTCTGACCTCAATGCTGGGGTAACCCTGACCTCAATGCTGGGGTAACTCTGACCTCAATGCTGGGGTAACCCTGACCTCAATGCTGGGGTAACTCTGACCTCAATGCTGGGGTAACCCTGACCTCAATGCTGGGGTAACCCTGACCTCAATGCTGGGGTAACCCTGACCTCAATGCTGGGGTAACCCTGACCTCAATGCTGGGGTAACCCTGACCTCAATGCTGGGGTAACCCTGACCTCAATGCTGGGGTAACCCTGACCTCAATGCTGGGGTAACCCTGACCTCAATGCTGAGGTAACCCTGACCTCAATGCTGGGGTAACCCTGACCTCAATGCTGGGGTAACCCTGACCTCAATGCTGGGGTAACCCTGACCTCAATGCTGGGGTAACCCTGACCTCAATGCTGGGGTAACCCTGACCTCAATGCTGGGGTAACCCTGACCTCAATGCTGGGGTAACCCTGACCTCAATGCTGGGGTAACCCTGACCTCAATGCTGGGGTAACCCTGACCTCAATGCTGGGGTAACCCTGACCTCAATGCTGGGGTAACCCTGACCTCAATGATGGGGTAACCCTGACCTCAATGCTGGGGTAACCCTGACCTCAATGCTGGGGTAACCTTGACCTCAATGCTGAAGGAAAGGAAATTGAAGAATGGTAGGTACCTCATAACATGCTAAATTGGATTTAAAGATACCTACCAACCGCATATCATTAATCGTTATGCTAGGTAACAGAATCAATACTGAAACTTTAAGATATCATTAATCTGTATGCTAAGTAACAGAATCAATATTGAAACTTTAAGATATCATTAATCTGTATGCTAGGTAACAGAAGCAATACTGAAACTTTAAGATATCATTAAGCTTTATGCTAGGTAACAAAAGCAATACTAAAACTTTAAGAAACGAAGTCCTACAATGGCTTCTCAACAAAAGCAATACTAAAACTTTATGAAAAGAAGTCACACAATGGCTTGTCAACAAAACATCCAACGATGACGTAAGTTAACTAGGCCTTCTCCTATGTCAGGGTAGTGTAGGTGAAGTAGAGTTGACCGTCAGATGACAAGCGTCATGTGAACCAGGTCTGACCTTAAGAGTTTATTTAATTAGGCCAACAGATCTGACTTAATTAAGCAGCAGTCTTAATTAGGGCAACACATCAAGAAAAAATCTTAAAATCACTGTTTTAAAAGAATTATTTGATTTTATTACTTTCATACACAAGATCATGAGAAAAAATTAGAATGCAGATGAATTTTAAACTGACACAAAAAAGGTACGTAATTGGAGTTCCTTAAAGAAATTTTATATTTTAATTGTTACTTCCCTTAGACCGTAAGACGAAAATAGCACTTAAACTATATAAAAGTTTAGGTTGCTATAGAGTAGCTCGATTTACAAGTAAATAAATACGACGTCACAGGCTCTTTCGTGCACAAAAAAAATCTAATTCAAATGTAGTCGTTCGCATTGGTATGTTAACCGTTTAAAAAACGATAGAACGCGATTATGATTCCAATCATATATGCCCTCCTTATTAGCAGTTATTGGCCGTTATCGCCGTATAATTTTTATTTCAACTTTTTACTTGTTTTTGGTAATCTCATATTGAGTTTAAAAGTTGAGTTTTCAAAAATTTACTTGAAATAGTAAAACATTGAGACGAACTCTGTTTTTAGTGGGATTATTTTTATTATTTATTAAACTTCCTAACTAGCATATTTATTTTAGGTTTATCCGTTTAGCAGACTATGCAAAATATCTCACAAACTAGGTACACTATTAGCGGTATCGATACCGCATTTTCATGTTCCTTCGTTTTATAGTAATTATGTCAATAATTTTTATACATCTTTTTCTTAAAGAATGTTAATAATTAAAGTAGTAAATGGATAGATTCAAAGATAATAAATTAACCTTTTTAAAATAGTAAAAATTGTTTGAGTTAAGCTAATTATGTTGCGGCCTATACTACGTGCTACTAATGATTGAATTAGGTATACGATAAATCAACACATAGTTGATATTAAGTCATACATAGAATGATTTAAAACTAAAAATAATGTCACCAGGCCAATGTGTATTCATGTGTTATTAGTTACTGCTGTATTGAATTCCAATCAAGTATTATTAATTTTATTTTTAAAGTTCTATTAACTGTAACACCCTAATCAAGCTAATCAACACTCGCCACGGCTGTATTCTTGACCTACAGGCTGTCGTATTAATGTTTTATTTCATCAGGTCAGACAGCTTTGGTTACCTAATGACGTCACGACATCAGGTAAGACAGCTTTGATTACCTAATGACGTCACGTCAAAGTGTGTGTAGATGTTCCAGATGAAATCATACACAAGTGTCACCTTGACCTGGATACACTTTATAGCCAGTCCAGTGTTTGTGTACGTTTATTTTACCGCCCGTATAAAGCTTGGTCATGCCAGTCCAGTGTTTGTGTACGTTTATTTTACCGCCCATATAAAGCTTGGTCTAGTCAGTCCAGTGTTTGTGTACGTTTATTTTACCGCCCGTATAAAACTTGGTCATGTCAGTCCAGTGTTTGTGTACGTTTATTTTACCGCCCGCATAAAACTTGGTCATGTCAGTCCAGTATTTGTGTACGTTTATTTTACCGCCCGTATAAAACTTGGTCATGTCAGTCCAGTGTTTGTGTACGTTTATTTTACCGCCCGTATAAAACTTGGTCATGTCAGTCCAGTGTTTGTGTACGTTTATTTTACCGCCCGTATAAAACTTGGTCATGTCAGTCCAGTGTTTATGTACGTTTATTTTATCGCCCGAATAAAGCTTGGTCATGCCAGTCCAGTGTTTGTGAACGATTATTTTAACGCCTGTATAAAGCTATGACATTTAATGAGCAATTAGGTATTTACAAATTTTGAATGTTGACACTCAATGTAAAAACTGCCTTGTAACAAATACAAACATTTTACTTACAACGATCATCGGTGTCACTAAAATAATTAGATACCTGGCGTTGTGTGATAACAATTACATATCTAACTTTGTGTGACAAATATGAAATAAATATTACATTGACACTAGCTAAAATTATTTAAAGGTACATAATTCATGTTTCTTAAATATTTTTCTTTTTTAATTGTTATTTCCCTTTGACCGTCAAAACGCATTTTTTTATTCCTCCTAGTTAGATCCCACGTTTATGTCTGTTTTATAGCAGACACCATAAAAATGTTCATTGCTTTTTATCTATCCAATTCTTCCTATAATTTACTTTATAGACCAAACTGGCAGGATCTAGAAGATCAAGTTGCTATAGAAACAACGAAAATATGTGAAATTTAACACATTTTCAATTAGCTATTAATTAAGATTGATAGATTGTTAAGTCGTATACAGTCATATCAAGGGATCGATCATGACTTAAGTGTTAAATTGTCAACTTAAGTCAAGTACAGTAAGGAAGACTAGATCTTAAGATCTATAGGGAAGATGAAGTAGAGTTTCAGTTTCCTGACAAATTTTAACGTCAGTTTTGAGATCTAAATTTAGCGTCGAAATTGAGAGTCACTAGATCCAAACTTTAGCATCAATTTTGGGAATGCAAACTTTAGCGTCAATATTGAGAGTTGCTAGATCCAAACATTAGGGTTAATGTTTAGAGTCGCTTCATACAAAATACAAACAGAAACAAAAATGAGAAAGAAAACGAGTTGATTTAAAACTTTATTTACGTTTATATTTACAAGCAATTTGCGACAATTTTTTCTCCACTCCCAATCAAACAATCAACAACTTTTTCTCTGATAAAAATAATGAGATAATTAATTAAAATTTTAATAAAGCTCTACAATAATGTCAAGAAATATTTTAAGAGCAGACATTCAACAGCCGCCGTGTTTGTTTACATTCTAGAAAAGACAGACATCCAACAGGCGCCATGTTTGTTTACATTCTAGAAAAGACAGACATGCAACAGACGCCATGTTTGTTTACATTCTAGAAAAGACAGACATCCAACAGGCGCCATGTTTCGTTACATTCTAGAAAAGACAGACATCCAACAGGCGCCATGTTTGTTTACATTCTATACAAGAGCAGACAACTACAAGTCTCAGTAAAACCACAGCCCAC
This sequence comes from Physella acuta, assembly GCF_028476545.2. Classification (NCBI taxonomy): domain Eukaryota; kingdom Metazoa; phylum Mollusca; class Gastropoda; family Physidae; genus Physella; species Physella acuta. The sequence goes on from NW_026733288.1 coordinate 14,516, forward strand.
TATAATTTAATCCACCAGAGTTAGCTCCACTGTGGGGATGGTTGGACGAGTCACCCCCCAGTGTGTAGACCAGAGCCCCACTGCTACCTGGACAGGTGGACGTTGTGTACGTGTACCTGGTGTTTATAGACCCCACCTTTTGCCTGTCCACCCAGTGACCTACAGAGACCTGCTTAGAACAGCCATGAGGATGTGACACTATAATGGTCAGCTTGTCCACATCTCTACGACTCGTGTATTTGTCACTTACTTCATTACATAGATCATAAAACCGCCTCACCATCTCCTCCAGTTTAACAGCTACATCTACGTCATGTGTCGCACAAGACAACCAACACCAGTCTGCCGCAGTGTATGACCCATCCACCATCCACCCATAAATGTTGACCACTGGACTTTTATCATCATCAAACCACAACCTACAGCTGGACTGTCTCGCCTCACTCTCATCAAAAACCACATGTCTGGCTGTCACCACATCAACCTTCCACTACACTTTGCTGGGTGTGTCCGAGTGGTCACATTCAGGACATGGACAAGTTCTGTAGGTTAGCCACTTCATTCTCTCTGTGCACTTGAACACCCGCCTCACCCTCCAAATCCATGCCCTGTAGCCCCTGTGTACTTGGTCACATCCATCACCCTCCCAGTCCCTGTCCTCAGTGAGTTCTGTCCCCTGGTGTTGTAGCAAGGATATGGATCTTTAGTGCCTGGTACAAACTCTGGTCTGTCTGGACTGGTCAACTTAACGGCTATCCTGACAGTTAGTTCAGCCAGGACGTTTGTGAGGTCATACAGGTCGTTGTCATGGTAACCAGAAGGAAAATGTTCAAGACTTAACTTATTTACAGGTACAAAGTTTTTATGGCCAGGATTTTTCTCACAGTTTGCCAGGTGTGTGTGTAGATCTACCTCACCTTGACCTTCAAGACATTCTTGTACTTCATGTGTACCTGTACAGGTAAACAAAACAATATTACTGTAAACATTTCATTAGCAGTTAAACTTTGACAAACATAAAACATGAAAACTATCTACAACATCCAACTGTCACAACCATCTCAACCATCACCATCATGCAATTAAAGGAACACAAGGACTTCATCAGTGCAGAAACTTTCACTAGCCTCATTGATAACATTTTGTATTTGATGCATGCATTTTCTATATAAAAGGCAAACAAATGGACATTACCTGTAAAATATGTTGAGATGTCCTCTCCACTGTTGTGGTCATTTAGACTATCCTCTCCACTGGCCATACTGTTGTGGTCATCTAGACTATCCTCTCCACTGGCCATACTGTTGTGGTCATCTAGACCTCTTATAGTTGTTGATGAGTTACCTATATCTGTAAAGAAATTATGGTGATCAGATTAAATGGCTTATGGTTTGTTATGGTTTTTAAGAATCAAAACTACACAATTTAAAGAAAATATAATTTTTAGAGATACAAACCCTAACTGAAAATCTTAATCAATAAAATAGCAATTTATTTCAATAAAATAAAGAAAAGACAGCCATTGGCCATTCAAGAGAAACACAATCCTACATGCTGGTCAGATTTAAAAAATAATGGTTAAATAGCCACTGGTCAATGATGTGGAAAACAGAATACAGCATGAGGGTCAGATTTAGAAGATTATGGTTAAATACATCCTTAAACCAACATACAACATATAATGGAACTGTCCTTTGAACTCCCCACTTGACTTTAACACCATACAGCACACACCACTATGGAAGATCCTTCAGGCTCTGGAGAGAGAAATAAAATTATGGTGGAACTGTCATTAGCATAGAACTACAGAATGACATTTATGATGGAACTGTCATTGCCATAGAACTACAGAATGACACCATTTATGATGGAACTGTCATTAGCATAGAACTACAGAATGACAATATTTATGATGGAACTGTCATTAGCATAGAACTACAGAATGACAACATTTATGATGGAACTGTCATAAGCATAGAACTACAGAATGACAACATTTATGATGGAACTGTCATTAGCATAGAACTACAGAATGACAACGTTTATGATGGAACTGTCATTAGCATAGAACTACAGAATGACAACATTTATGTTGGAACTGTCATTAGCATAGAGCTACAGAATGACATTTACGATGGAACTGTCATTAGAATAGAACTACAGAATGACAACATTTTTGATGGAACTGTCATTAGCATAGAACTACAGAATGACAACATTTATGATGGAACTGTCATTAGCATAGAACTACAGAATGACAACATTTATGATGGAACTGTCATTAGCATAGAACTAAAGAATGACAACATTTATGATGGAACTGTCATTAGCATAGAACTAAAGAATGACAGCATTTATGATGTAACTGTCATTAGCATAGAACCACAGAATGACAACATTTATGATGGAACTGTCATTAGCATAGAACTACAGAATGACAACAATTATGGTGGAACTGTCATTAACATAGAACTACAGAATGACAACATTTATGGTGGAACTGTCATTAACATAGAACTACAGAATGACAACGTTTATGATGGAACTGTAATTAGCATAGAACTACAGAATGACAACATTTATGTTGGAACTGTCATTAGCATAGAGCTACAGAATGACAACATTTTTGATGAAACTGTCATTAGCATAGAACTACAGAATGACAACATTAATGATGGAACTGTCATTAGCATAGAACTACAGAATGACAATATTTATGATGGAACTGTCATTAGCATAGAACTACAGAATGGCAACATTTATGGTGGAACTGTCATTAGCATAGAACTACAGAATGACAACATTTATGTTGGAACTGTCATTAGCATAGAGCTACAGAATGACATTTACGATGGAACTGTCATTAGAATAGAACTACAGAATGACAACATTTTTGATGGAACTGTCATTAGCATAGAACTACAGAATGACAACATTTATGATGGAACTGTCATTAGCATAGAACTACAGAATGACAACATTTATGATGGAACTGTCATTAGCATAGAACTAAAGAATGACAACATTTATGATGGAACTGTCATTAGCATAGAACTAAAGAATGACAGCATTTATGATGTAACTGTCATTAGCATAGAACCACAGAATGACAACATTTATGATGGAACTGTCATTAGCATAGAACTACAGAATGACAACAATTATGGTGGAACTGTCATTAACATAGAACTACAGAATGACAACATTTATGGTGGAACTGTCATTAACATAGAACTACAGAATGACAACGTTTATGATGGAACTGTAATTAGCATAGAACTACAGAATGACAACATTTATGTTGGAACTGTCATTAGCATAGAGCTACAGAATGACAACATTTTTGATGAAACTGTCATTAGCATAGAACTACAGAATGACAACATTAATGATGGAACTGTCATTAGCATAGAACTACAGAATGACAATATTTATGATGGAACTGTCATTAGCATAGAACTACAGAATGGCAACATTTATGGTGGAACTGTCATTAGCATAGAACTACAGAATGACAACATTTATGATGGAACTGTCATTAGCATAGAACTACAGAATGACAATATTTATGATGGAACTGTCATTAGCATAGAACTACAGAATGACAACATTTATGATGGAACTGTCATTAGCATAGAACTAAAGTATGACAGCATTTATTATGTAACTGTCATTAGCATAGAACTACAGAATGACAACATTTATGGTGGAACTGTCATTAGCATAGAACTACAGAATGACAACATTTATGATGGAACTGTCATTAGCATAGAACTACAGAATGACAACATTTATGATGGAACTGTCATTAGCATAGAACTACAGAATGACAACATTTATGTTGGAACTGTCATTAGCATAGAACTACAGAATGACAACATTTATGATGGAACTGTCATTAGCATAGAATTACAGAATGACAATATTTATGATGGAACTGTCATTAGCATAGAACTACAGAATGGCAACATTTATGGTGGAACTGTTATTAGCATAGAACTACAGAATGACAACATTTATGATGGAACTGTCATTAGCATAGAACTACAGAATGACAATATTTATGATGGAACTGTCATTAGCATAGAACTACAGAATGACAACATTTATGATGGAACTGTCATTAGCATAGAACTAGAGAACCACAACATTTATGATGGAACTGTCATTAGCATAGAACTAAAGAATGACAACATTTATGATGAATCATGAACAATTAAAGAAGAACACAACATGTTTCTTATAATTGTGATGTAACCTGAAGATGTCAAATGTTTGCAACACAGGGGAGAAATGTTTGTATCTAGATCTACCTGGAAATGTCCGTAAAAGTTATAGGCCTGCATGGAAAGTTAATTAGAGAAATATGTTAATTGTAATTATGTTAATTCATCTCTTAACAATTGCATCGACTTAGCAACTGAATGAAAATAGGCCCTGATTATTTTAGGAGTTTTAACTTTCATTTTATAATTGATTAGTCTACAGGTTACTAGATCTAGCTATTCACTTATCATTGATTACTCTACAGGTTACTAGATCTAGCTATTTACAATAATTTACACAAGGTTTTTTGCTCTAAGATATTACTGAATAGTTTTTAGTTTCCTAGCAATTTTAAATTACTTTAATGCCTAATTAGCTTTCGGCTGTTACTAGTTATAGAACAGGGACCATTATTTAATATTTAAAGACCTGAAATAAAAGAACATTAATATAAATTTTTATGCTGATGGTGTTACACAGTTACAGTGATAGTTTTTACACCTTTTTTTACAACACAATAAATACTAAATAGGGCCTAGATCTAGATCTATATAAATAGATTCTATATAGATTTAGATCTAGATTATAGATCTAGATTCAGTCTAGTATTAGTAATGTAGGGTTTGTTTTTGTATGTTAGCTTAATTTCTGGCATTTTTGTTTTAGTGTTTTGGCTAGTGTAGTAGTAAAAGTTTAAACTGCTACCAATTTAATCATAATTCTCTCCATATTTAAACAAAAGGCAAGATTGAAATTAGTAATTAATTAGATCTAGGCTACTAGATCTAGATCTAGATCTAGAATTCGGTAAAACTCCATTTTAGTTGATTTTAGCGTATTTTATTCTCCGTTGCTTGTTTACCTCCAGTTGAGCGTATTTTATTATAACAACCGAAACACACCAAAACATTAAGAAAACACGATTTATTTTTTTGTATTGTATTTTTGTTTTAGCAAATGAAAAAAAATGAATATTTAAAAAACACGACTTGTTTATTTGTATTGTATTTTTTTTAAAAAAAGGCATTTGTCTCATGGTAAAACTGATACACTGTTAATTATTCTGTATTATATTTTTGTATTTATGCAATAAATGTACAAACTCTGTGTTTTTTAATTTGACAATTTTGACTTTAAAAAAAAATTGATGTGGGGTCGTCCAAAAATGACTTCACACTCGTAAGCGAGAGGGAAGGGGGTCCGCAATTTTGTGACGGTGTGTGATGAGGGGGAGGGGGTGGGGTTTCAGATGGTGTGACGTCACTTTTTTGCATTCTAAAAAAAACAATGTTAGAAAACGAGTTTTAGCCATTATTTCGCGTTTTAGAAAACGGTTTTAATAAATTGTAATAGGAATTGATCAAAATACTCTATGTTGACAGAGTTCTGGCAAGATTTTGGAAAAAGTTCGATGTTTTAAGAAAATTTAATAATATTGTTAAAATATATCTCTTCTAATGATAATTTTTAAAATCAATTTGGATTTGCTTCTATAACCTAAGGCAGTTGCGGGCCTAATTGATTGACTCTATAGTTGTCTCCCCTTGATTGTTTACTGTCCCCATTAGGCCTAACGCCAACGGTTTAAAAAAATTTTGTCCAAGATTATTTAAATGATTAAGACGAAATGTATTTACCTTGAATTTGATACGAATTTCAATTATCAAAATTAATCGATAGCCTAGAAAATGATGTGTGAAAAAAAATTCCTTGAATTTTAAATGGCTACGACGATATGACAGATACGGTGGGGTAATTTTAAAGGAGTGTTGTTGTGACGCGATTCAATGTACAGTAGAAATGTGTCGTTTACTAGATTTATTCCCATTCAAATACACACGGCAAAATGGATGGGCTTAGTTAGCTGTTATCTCGATAAAGTTATTTTTTGGAAGGTTTTTTAAACTGTATATTACTTTTTAATTAATGAAAATAATTTAGTAGGACGTAATTTATAATTTTCTATAGTTCAGAATAATTTTGAGCATTTTTACAAGAATATTAAATACTGTAATTAAAGTTTTGCCTAATGTATATGATTCAGCTCGATATTCTCAACGATTATACTTAAAATGTACAAATGGTAGGATTGCATCAAGCAATTTTCGTCAATTATTAAAACGAGAGCAGTATTGTTGAATAATACGCAGAAATAACGCTTATAAGTATATATTACTGAAATGACAATGAAACATTCGGATTCGTCGTTTTCGACAGCCATTATCACCATGACGACGATAAAAAGAATTAGGTCAAACGACAGATTACATAGAGCCTCATGTTCACGGGTGTTTGAATTCGGAACTACTCAGTTTAGCAGCAATATGCTTTACTGGCCCGACAAACGAATCTGTGACTGGCCTGTCTTTATATCTATGTCACCTTGCCATATAAGTTCCTATGGGACAATGGGCCCAACATTGGCAACTAACAAATTATCGCCCCCCCCCCCCCACGGCACTAACAAACTTGGTCACTGGTCAGCCTACAGGCTAGTTTTGTCACGTCTAGTCTGTCTGTTGTTCACTCCCCGTGGTAATCGTATTATTCTGTTGAGCAAATGCTTTTGAGGTTCCTCCAATTTAATTTTACATCCTATAAAGTTTACATTCAAATGTGGAGCTTACAGTACAATAAATCCGCCAAATTATAATCATGGCATTAACATAATTTAAATGACAAAATTAAATGTCTATGGATATGGATCACCTCATTCTGAAATATTTTAATCTAAATAAGTTACCGGAAGTATAAACTAAATCGCGTTTGTGAGTATAAAACATACATAATTAACACTTTAAAAAAAGATACAATAGCTGATTATTTCCAAAATATTTTTCTTATTAAGAACAATTTTCTGATTCGTAAAACTTCAATGTCCTTATATTCAATATTTTATTCCGTGTATGATATTAAAAACATTTCTAATAACGTAAATAGTAGGCTATGTAAATACATGTATTCTGTCTTTGTTGTAATTCGATTATTAAGTATTTTAATATGCATTTATAGTAATTATATATATCATCATATTGCATTTACTTCTAATTAACTTGAAAATTAAAAGAATAATTTCTGCACGTTTGTCAATTTGGCAAGCCTTACCTTCAGAAGGTATCGGCGTTTTCTTTTATAAACTAACATCGTTTCTGATACTACGCATCGCCTACTGAGTAATGAGTGTAAAAACAAAAAAGAATTATATGTAAGCAACTTTCAAAACATTTTATTACTGATATATAAACTTGAATTTAAGTTTTTTTTAATAGAACGTTAATTAAAACAAAGTGTTTTTTATTTATGTAAATTTTGCACATCCTACTAATGGCGGGAAAATATATTAACTACTTTATCGATATTATATGAGTATCGACTTCGAATCCTCGGGAATTGTTTTGACTAAATACCGATACATTTAATATCGTCGTCTTTTGTTAAAAAATTATAAGTTTCCATTTGTGAAAATAGAAATAGTAATTGTATTAACCAAAGTACCGATTATCAAACCTAGCGATGCAAGGTTAATTAATTGAAACTTCTGCAATCATTGGAGGTGATCCATTGACTTACTGGAAATTTAATACAGAGAAATTACTTGCTTGAATGAAACTACTTAAAATATCGTGGCTAAACTCTTAAATAATTATTTAAATGTAAATAATTATCGACAAAATGAACAAAGCCCTTAATAACTACCTAATAAAGTTCAACTAGTAGAAATTATATCCTCAACAACGCACACACCAGTTGTGTAAGGAAGTCTTCTTCTTCTTCGTTCTTAATTTTTAGTATTGGAATGGATCGAGCCTTATCTGCCAGATGGTTTGAACTCGAGATTTTTTCTAATTTATCAACCCTGAGCTTTGCCGACTCGACCACGCCTCCATCACAATTTAGGATAAGTGTCAACTGGTTATACGCCATTGAGGCCATTGACTCCGATTTCAGCCTGCTTTTCTTTTTGGGTTTGCTTCCATAGCCTTTGTCCAACCAAGAACAAACTACAAGGCAGCAGTTGTTTGATTTTGGAGTTGTCTCTACTAGAAGAGAGACTTTTCGGTTTAGCAATCATAAGCTTTACCGACTCGACCACGCCGTCCAATGTGTAAGGAAATTATAAGTGGACGTCAACAAGAATTAACCTGAGTTATATACCAGACACGTTTTTTTTTTACTGTAGGCTCTAGACGTGGACAATTCTAGACATTGACACATGTAGACATTGACACCTGTAGACATGGACACATGTAGACATGGACACCTGTAGACATGGACACCTGTAGACATGGACACTTGTAGACATGGACACCTGTAGACATGGAGACATGTAGACATAGACACCTGTAGAAACACATCTACACAGACACAGTGTACACCGACACCCGTTCTTCATTGTTTTATTAAACATTTTCTGTTATCGAGGAAGATTAACCATAAACAACTTGAAAAAAATTATCGGATGTCTGTCCATATTTATTGACATCTGCAGACGTTACTTGTCAATGTCCGCCCATATTTGGACATCTGCAGACGTTTAACAAGCAACAGTTGTTTAGTGTAGATCACGTGAACATACTAGATCTCTGTAATGACGGATATAGGCAGGTTTTTATTTCTTTTATTGGCAGTCTTTTAAGTGTAAACATATGCATCTTACGTGTCATTTTACATATGACGAAGACCATAACCACATATTCGACGTAATTGCAGCTTAAGTAGGCCTATGTCGTATGTTATTTCATCACGATCTGGACTTTGACATTTGAAATAACTCGCGTTTACGACATTAGTAAATAATAAATATTTTATGGTAAATCTAAACACGTCAAAGGTGTAATCAATCTTGTTTGGTGTGTCTAGACATTTCACACTTATAAATAATCTCAGGTTATTATAGATTACTAAAAAAAATAAACCGGGAGTGATCTCCCCTAAACTCTCTCGAATATTCTAATATAAAATAACAGGGGATGGGAACTCGGGCTATAGACATGATTTTCAATCCATTTTAAATACTTAAAGTTTTAAAAATAGAATAAAATCTCGTAGACAAATTAATTGCACACCAAGTGAACGACAAATAAAAAAGTGCATAATAGTGCGCAATATTATTAGACCTTTAAAAATTTACATTCGTTTTTTGAGAAATCGGAAGTAGCATAAATTACTACTTCCGGTCAACGGAAATTACTCAAAAATTTAACAGAAGGTAGAGAATTAGATCTTTTACTTACATGTGAAATTTCATTTATCTATCTGAAATAGTACTCAAGTTATATGCTTTTGAAAAATTTAAAGTAGGAAAAGTACCCCTTCCGGTTATCGGAAATCGCTCAAAAGTTGATACGGATCTACGATTTTGATATATGAAATTTCATCAACCTAGCTGTAACGGTATTCAAGTTATCGTGTTTACACACGGACACACAGACAGACAGACAGACACTCAGACAAGATTGCAAAATTATGTTTTTCCATATCAGTGAGGTGTAAAACGTCGAGATTTGTAAAAATCTCGATTTTTTTTTTTTTGCACGATTACAAGACTTTCTCTATTATACTTCGTATATACGAGAAAGTAAAAAGAACATACAACCAAATGCATGAAATAACACATGTCTCGCAAATTATCTTGTTAATTTTGAATTATTTTAATTATTTATACTCTTAAATTAATAATGATGTTTCTTAAACGACATACAGCCCCGCTTTTCATTCAATGTATATTACATTTTTTACTGTTGAAAGACGTACATTAAATGTTTAATATTCCGATTAAGTAAAAAAGTAAAGTTTCCCTTTCAAACCTGACGGTCTATAGGGCAAAGTGAAGTAGAGTTCACTTGTTTCTGTGACCTCGGCAAATGAAAGGATAGTGTGATCAGCACTATGCCCAGCCGCCTTTACTTTCCCTAACGTGAGTTAGGTACCCATCAGAGTTGGGTCGACTCAGGGACGGGCTACTGATTACTTACGTGAAAAAATATTAATACGTGTTTACTTGTTACAGTCTTGTAGCGGCCATATTGAATGTTTCTAAATCGGGAGTTCTGTGTGCCACGTAAGGCGAGAGTTTTAAATACCGACACGTTAGCGGGAAATCCCGTTGTGTGTTGGCATTTAGGCTAAAGCATCACAGGCCTACTTAATTATTCTTTTTTAATTGGAAATGTTGAATATGTATTATTAGCCAACAGCATCAAACATGTTAGATAACAACTTGAGTACATGACCTTTTTAAAACAATTCCAAGAAGCGATTATAAGTAGAATAAAGTTATATCGAAGTTTAATTAGTTTTTATACTTTAACATTACTGCTAATCTAGCCTATCTAGGCCTATACCGTGTTGTCTACTATGGACTATTTGAAACTGTAGTTATAAACTAGATCACACTTGACTGTGCTGGAAAGAAAATATACATCATCAGACAATCCTTTAAATATTTAAGATAATCGGCAACAACGTTTATGAATTCCTTATTTAACCACAAAATTCCCGATGTTACACGTCGAAAAGGAACTTTCAGCTACGTGTTAGCTATAAATAAATATTAATAAACTTCATGGCTGGGTGATTTCTTTAAAATTTTAAAGTTCATAATTAGACAAATTTAAAAACCTATACAAAGTAATTAGTAATCTAACAATATATAGATTATAAAGATTAGTATTTATTTTTGCCTAGTTACACGTAATTCTCAACACTTTGGACACACCGTTGTTAAATCTACACGTTACACAAATTGAAAAGAAAAATGGTTGTCACGCGTGGTTAACTGTAACCATTGTTTAACATCTACTGATTATTGTATCTAAAAATAACCTGATTTTCATACAATTTCTCGTATATATTTATTGTATCCAATATTAACCAAATTTTCATACAATTTCTCGTATCTAATTATTGTATCCAATATTAACCTGATTTTCATACAATTTCTCGTATATATTTATTGTATCCAATATTAACCAAATTTTCATACAATTTCTCGTATCTAATTATTGTATCCAATATTAACCTGATTTTCATACAATTTCTCGTATCTAATTATTGTATCCAATATTAACGTGATTTTCAAAGAATTTCTAGTATCTAATTATTATATCCAATATTAACCTGATTTTCATACAATTTCTCGTATCTAATTATTGTACCCAATATTAACCTGATTTTCAAAGAATTTCTAGTATCTAATTATTATATCCAATATTAACCTGATTTTCATACAATTTCTCGTATCTAATTATTGTATCCAATATTAACCTGATTTTCAAAGAATTTCTAGTATCTAATTATTATATCCAATATTAACCTGATTTTCATACAATTTCTCGTATCTATTTACTGTATCCAATATTAACCTGATTTTCATGCAATTTCTCGTATCTAATTATTGTATCCAATATTAACCTGGTTTTTATACAATTTCTCGTATCTAATTATTGTATCCAATATTAACGTGATTTTCATACAATTTCTCGTATCTAATTATTGTATCCAATATTAACCAGATTTTCATAAAATTTCTCGTATCTAATTATTGTATCCAATATTAACCTGATTTTCATACAATTTCTCGTATGTAATTATTGTATCCAATATTAACCTGATTTTCATACAATTTCTCGTATCTAATTATTGTATCCAATACTAACCTGATTTTCAAAGAATTTCTAGTATCTAATTATTATATTCAATATTAACCTGATTTTCATACAATTTCTCTTATCTAATTATTATATTCAATATTAACCTGATTTTCATACAATTTCTCTTATCTAATTATTATATTCAATATTAACCTGATTTTCATACAATTTCTCTTATCTAATTATTATATTCAATATTAACCTGATTTTCATACAATTTCTCTTATCTAATTATTGTATTCAATATTAACCTGATTTTCATACAATTTCTCTTATCTAATTATTATATTCAATATTAAACTGATTTTCATACAATTTCTCTTATCTAATTATTGTATTCAATATTAACCTGATTTTCATACAATTTCTCTTATCTAATTATTATATTCAATATTAAACTGATTTTCATACAATTTCTGCTAGTACGTTCCAGGCACTCTCTCGGGATGTACAACTTAATTATGGACTGGTCAAAGCTGCCATTTTAAAAGCCTACGAGTTAACGCCCGAGGCTTATCGGATGAAATTTTGAAAACTCAGAAAACAGCCCACACAATCCTATGTGGAGTTTCTGTTCGAGAAAGAAAAAGTTTTCTCGAGGTGGCTCAACTCAGAAGAAGTCGCAGAGTTTGAAAAGCTCAAATCTCTGGTCCTGAGAGAAGAATTTCTGAATTCCCTATCCGTAGAGATCCGTCTACATATCCTAGATAATAGGATAGTTGACATTAAGAAGGCTGCTGAGTCGGCAGACACATACATGCTGGTTCATAAAAGATCACAAGTGTCAAGTAACCGACCCAATCCGGTACTCCCCCTCATTGGCAACTTTTCCCTGTTGGCCAATCTCCGAAGTCGTTCCAGTCAATAGAGAAGCCCAGAACCACTCCCAGTCGACGAGCAGTATGCCAATACTGTAAGAAACCTGGACACTTCCTAAAAGACTGTTATAAGCGGCATCGAGTCAACAGAGAGGTTGTGCGTACATCAGCGCATAACGCTCTCCTCCATCAGGCAGCCAGTTCAAATTTGAACTCTACTCTTCAGGATTACACTACCCCTAAGTGTCCACAGGAAAGGAATCAAGTTTCCACCGCCTACGTTCAGTCATCTTTTGACTGTCCAATCCACCCTCCAGTTTCTTCAGAGGCAACCGATCTCGAGGGATCGAGAAAGGTTGGCTTCTCATCGTTCCTGGCAGAGGCTGTCATTAGCATCCCTGGTGATCCGTTGTCCAAGCTGAACAAAATAGTACTAAGAGACACAGGGGCTTCACAGTCACTTCTATTGAAGGGTTCAATGGACATTACACCGGAGACGAACACCGGGAATGTTACCATTATCCAAGGAGTGGGGGCAGAACCCACTGTAGTCCCTCTGCACAAGTTTAACCTGAAACATCATCTCGTCCAAGGAGAGGTCATCCTAGGGATCATCGAATGTATCCCTGTCCCAGGAGTACACCTGCTCCTAGGGAATGACTTAGCGGGAAGCAAAGTATACCCTCAGAAGGTGCAGAACCCGTTATCAACAGTTCCAGATGATGAAAATGAACTGTATCCTGCATGTGTGGTGACAAGAAGCCAGACCAAACGGTTGGCTGATTCAGCGCCTGATCCACACAAATCAACATCGTCAAGAAATCCAGTTCCCAAACTGGAACCTGTGCCTCTAGAGGGTCCATTCATGGAATTGCCTCTGAGGATTTCTCATGATGACATCGTAAAGGCTCAACAAGACGACGCAGAACTCCAATCGGTGGTCGAGAAATCCATCTCGGCTGACGATGGGGAGTTTTTCACCACGAATGACCTGATCTTCCGTCGTGTTTTACCAGTGACTGCCTCACCTGCCGAACCATGGTTGGGAAAAAACCAACTGTGGGTCCCTCCACCTTATCGGCAGGAAATCCTTAAACTGGCCCATGACAACCCGATGTCAGAGCATCCAGGAATCATGAAAACGATGGCAAAGATCAGAGAACTGTTTCTTGGCCGAGAATGAGAAATGATGTGTCGCGTTACTGCAAAAGTTGCACGAACTGTCAGTTGGCCGGGAAACCCAATCAGAAAATTCCTAAGGCCCCTTTGAATCCGATTCCCGTGTTAGAAGAACCCTTCACCAAAATCATCATGGACTGCTTCGGCCCTTTGCCAAAAACCAAGGCGGGCAACGAGTACATACTCACCATTATGTGATATTGTAGATGATATTGTAGTGTATTCTGATTCATTTGAAGAGCACATTGTTCAGTTGACTAACCTTTTCAGAAAATTGTCAAAAATTAATTTCACTGTAAACCTGCATAAAAGAGATTTTGGTAAAGGTTCAGTTACCTATTTGGGTTATAAAGTGGGAACTAACCAGATTAGGCCCATTGAAGCTAAAGTCAGTGCTATTGTGAAGTTGCCTCCTCCTAAAAATTGTAAGGAAATCAAAAAGTTCCTTGGGATGGCAGGTTACTACAGGCGGTTTTTTTAAAAGAATTTTTCAGCTGTTGCTGAACCCCTGACTACTTTGTTAAAAAAGGGTGTTGACTTTGTATGGTCAACTAAATATCATGAAGCTTTTTTAGACATTAAATCATTTTTATCTAATGTGCCTGTTATGGCTGGACCAGATTTTAGCAAGCCTTTCAAACTTGCTATTGATGCAAGCGACTTAGCCATTGGCTCAGTCTTATTTCAGGAAAACAACCAAGGGATTGACCACCCAATTGCTTTCTTTTCTAGAAAGTTGAATGACAACCAGACAAATTACTCCACCATTGAAAAGGAAGCATTAGCTTTGGTTTTGTCCTTACAACATTTTGAGGTTTATGTCACTTCCTCCATAAATCCGGTCATGGTATTCTCTGATCATGACCCTCTTAAATTCACCACTAAGTTAGGACAAAAGAACAACAGAATATTAAGATGGTGCTTGTTTTTCCAAAACTTTAATCTTGTAATTTCCCATATTAAAGGAACTGATAATATTGTGGCTGACTGTTTGTCAAGAATGTAACTCTTTTTTTATGCCCACATTGATCATGTGACATTTTTGTGGTTAGTTGTGACCATTTACAGATGATTTGTTTAGGTAATCTACACTTTCTCATGAATATGAATGGTCTGAGTTTTACATTTTTTTTCAAAACTACAATCTTGTTGGAGATTCTTGTTATTTTCAAATTAACCTTATTTGAAGGTGGTTTTTCATTATGTGTATTAAATTATCATAAAATGTACCTTATGATCAGTTGATGTTATATCTGGTCATTGAAATAAAGGAATTACCCTGTCGGGTTTCCCATATGTTTTATCCACATTGCAATATTGTGTTACCCCTGTCTGAGGGACTTTGATGTATTATTATTTTTAGAAAGGGTTATTCCCCTTTTACGAATTGTAAAATGTTGAATTACTTCCCTTTGATTTCCAGGGATGTTTTTACCTGGTATTGAAATTTTTATTCGCCACTTTTGTGGAACATTTTTTGATGTCAGATTTGTTCCTTATATATATGTTTGTTGAGTGACAAATCTGCCTCTTCAAAAGGGAGGGGATGTGACCTACTTGTCTTGTATTTTTTTAGTTTAACATTTATTAATCACCGGTATTTTTCCATAGTTTCAAGAAAGATCTATACCCAGTACTTTTCCATCACGATATGTGGTGTAATCCTTCTATAATTACGATTGGTTAATTCGGACATCGGCGATGGCCTAACCAATAGTCTTATGACTTGAAGGTGACCTCCCATGTTTCCGAAGTAGTTCAAATAGCCTGCGCACACGTCTCTTGAGGCAGATAGACCAGAGTCATCCTGAGAGACCATGCCATTTTGTGCCGCCATTTTGTAGTCTATAGTTTTAAAGCAGCATTTTTCCCTTATTACTTGTGGTTTAAGTAATATTGTGTTCTTTAAGTAGTTTTGTATAAGCTGTGGTGATTTTCCTAAGTTCCATCTCCTGTGATAGTGTAATATAGTGTTTTTCCTTCAACTTGTAAGTTGGGTTTTGTTTATTCTACTCATTCATTATTGTTACGGTTAAGTTGCTGTGTGAGAGGGTTTGATTTACTTGACTCAGCCAACTACCATTTCACTCCTCTCCAATACCAGGGAGAGAGTATCACTAAGGTTGTCTTACATTCAGACACATCAACGACGTTTGAAAATAAGAGGAACTAAGTATTCCTTATACGAATCTTTTATTCTTGTATCTACATATATCTATTTTCCTAGATCCTATCTCTTGACTTGAGTCACGCCAACCAACACACGTCCTTTCACACCGACGATTGAGATTCAACTCCTCACACATAAACTCAGAGCAACCAACTCTCTAACCTAAAACGTCACTATCTTTCGTACCGCGTCATCACACCCATGTGTTCACTATGTTCTCCGCACCAACCTGCACTCAATTCAATACCTACTAAACCATACATCATAACATTACCCCCCTCCCCATTCAAGCTAATCCCATTAGCTTCGAACATTTTCACAAAGTCCAACTATGTCTACCAACATATCATCCTCAACATACTTTTAACCTAACAATATCAACTAGGTGCTATACATGAACATTCATTCTATTTCCCAGTCTTAATTACTACATTACATTGTAATTTTACTCCCACACAATTTTATTTTAATCACTCGCATTCAACTAGTAGTTTCTCTTGAAATATCTCCCTCCGATAAGTATTCTTGGGTTTTCACACAAATCTCATCATCATCCTCAGTGATGTCCATCTCTTGACACCAGTAGCTATAAAAGAAAAATTATACCCAACATCCCATTAGTTTAGACCAATACAACTTGTGATGGCGAACAGAGCCCCCAGTGCCACCATTTAGTGGACATCTGTGGTTGTTCCCATCTTTACATATAATATCACTAATACAGCTTGATCAACATGGCACTGGATCCCCCCAGCTCCTGTAATAAAGTCCTATTAACACATGATATAAACAAATCAACTCAGCATAAAGACTTCTCTCAACCTAGAAAAATAATCAATTCAGTAAATCATTATAGTACAACAAAATATTTCCACATCATGGATCAGGTAACCTTAAGATTCTCATCAACCTAGAGAAGTAAACATAATCACATCAACACATATCATAAGCAATCAAACCCCATCAAAGTGACTATAGACATCATTAGTTCATAACATTAGTGTAATCATCATGCAACAACAAAAAGAACTTATCATATCATTACTTATCATTATCATAAGTATAATATCTCTAGAACAACTTTTATGTCAAAGCTTCATCAACCCACATCGTCATATATTAATCAAACACAACTCAGAGTACTATCAACCAAGCACCTCAACATATCAAGATGTCTACATGTATATATATATATCATACCTTACACTACAGTCTTTTCTTTGACAATTACCTCTGTTGTTTTTTTTTAATTCAATCACTAGCATCAGGCAAATTTGCTCTAAATATGTCAGCCCAAACACAATTTGGATCATTAATCTTTATAGTCTCAGTTCCATCAGCAGAAGTCACTAGAGCACACTGTAAGTCATTCAATTCCCCATCACCAGCACTAGCCATAAAACATTGTGCCTTACTTTGTTCTGTATCATCTTTCTTACACCATTTTCTGTTTCTATTTCTATTCTGATTCCTATCTCCTATATTTACCTTAGTATTATCTACCTTGTCAGAGCCATCAAACTTTATCAGACTGGTCAACTCCTGTACTTTACTTACAAGTTTTCCTATTTCCTTTCAAGGATGCTAATTTTGTTTTCTAAGTTCAGGACTTTACTACTTTCATTATAATCTCTTACCCCCGGAACATTTCCTATTATCAAGTCATACGGGCCTTTCTTAAAAACCACAGCATCTACATATCTGGTAATCTCTTTTGATCTGACAAAAACTCTAGCCACAGGCCAACTATAGCTTCTACCTCCAAACACATTTACACGCTTCCTTTTATTAGTGTACTGATGGGATTTAACAAATTTATCTCTTACAGCAATAATGGAGGCACCAGTATCCCTGATTGTCACTGTATTCATCCTATTCACAGAAGCTTTGAAAGTATTCCTCCCCTGACAATTTTACCTTTAACACTGCTATGTATACACTATCCTGGTCTTGATTATAACTATTTCTCCCTGACTCTTGAAATTCCCTGCAATCTTTCCTCATATGCCCAGACCTATTACAACCAAAACATCTAATTTGTGGTCTAGTTCCTACCTCACCCCTAACTCTAATCTGTCAGGACAATATCTCCCTAAATGACCTTCCTTTTGACAATTATAGCAATGAATGGTTTTATATGATCCCTTGGAAACTACGTTTGGACTTGCATTATTCTTTCTGATATTCCTGTTGTCTACCATTTTACTACAATTTCTTTCTACTCCCTGAGCTAAGAAAATATGACCATATTCTGTCTCTTTCCTAATGGTTTTATGTGGATGTGCAGCCTGATATTTTTGACATAGGTCAGTACATGCAGCTAAGGTTCTGGGTTTCCTTTCTTAAAGAAAGAAGCGACTTGTGAACTCAATAAATTAACGTAATATCTGATTGGTGCACTAAATAAACGTAATATATAGGTTGCTCACTCAGTACATTATTATCTGTGTAACAAGTATATCGTCACCTGAATTGTCTGAACTTTTTTCCAGTCTGTGAATTTAAGATGCCATATTTTAAAACGTTTTTGTTTAGTTTTTTCCTTTTATAAAACGACAGGCAATCAATTACCAGAATAATGATTACTTTATATAGATTGTCGAATGCTAGTTGTGAGTTGCAAATATACAAGTGCTTGCCGGGTTACAATCAATATACATTTGTATTTTTTTTAAATGTAATAAAGCGGGAGTGATCTCGTCTAAACTTTCTCAAATATTCTTATATAACATTACGCGGAATGTAATTCAGGATATAGACATGATTTTTTATCAATTTTTAATTACATAAATATTTTAAAATAGAATAGAATATCGTAGAAAAAAAATAGCGCACCAAGTAAATAGCAAACAATATGTGTATAATAGTGCGGAATATTAGTATTTTATAAATTCATATGCATTTTTATCTGGTCATTGGAAATTACTCAAAATTGAACCGAAGGCGGAGAATTATATCTTTGTGAAATTTCGTGTGTCTATTTCAAAAAGTCATAGGCTTTTGAAAAATAAACAGTAGAATAAATTTCCCTTTTCGGTTTCCTGAAATCTCTGAAAAATTAATACAAAATTACACATTTGACATAATACATATGTATAAAATTTCAAGGATGTGTAAAACGTCGAGATTTGTGAAAATCTGGATTTCGATTTTTTTCACGATTACAATACTTCCTCGTATACGAGAAAGTAAAATTGGCGTTCAATTGCGTACCAGCCCAATACTATATAAGTAACCTTCATGTGAGGCTTCATGTTAAATCTATATATTTTTAAAAGAGTGTACTTTGTTGATTATTTAGCTATAGGACAGTGCAGAACCACTTGAGTAGAGCCACGGGACAGAGTAGAGCCACGGGACAGAGTAGAGCCACGGGACAGAGTAGAGCCACGGGACAGAGTAGAGCCACGGGACAGAGTAGAGCCACGGGACAGAGTAGAGCCACGGGACAGTGTAGAGCCACGGGACAGAGCAGAGCCACGGGACAGAGTAGAGCCACGGGACAGAGTAGAGCCACGGGACAGAGTAGAGCCACGGGACAGAGTAGAGCCACGGGACAGAGTAGAGCCACGGGACAGAGTAGAGCCACGGGACAAAGTAGAGCCACGGGACAGAGTAGAGCCACGGGACAGAGTAGAGCCACGGGACAGAGTAGAGCCACGGGACAGAGTAGAGCCACGGGACAGAGTAGAGCCACGGGACAGAGTAGAGCCACGGGACAGAGTAGAGCCACGGGACAGAGTAGAGCCACGGGACAGAGTAGAGCCATGGGACAGAGTAGAGCCACGGGACAGAGTAGAGCCACGGGACAGAGTAGAGCCACGGGACAGAGTAGAGCCACGGGACAGAGTAGAGCCACGGGACAGAGTAGAGTATTATTGGATTATAATTATTTAATATGGGGGGGTTGCTGATCACTAGACTTCCATAAAAATGGTTCATCACATGAAAAACTGTTGGAACATGTGCAAAACAGGATTGACCATGTTTGAAACTTAAATGTCTATAATAGATTAAACACAAATGTGTGTATGTATTGTTTTAAAAAAAAACGTTTATTTTTAGTGTGATCAAACAGTTATAAAAATCCATACAAAGATGTCAGATTTACTTAGACCCATCTGATCGCTAAATAATATTTTCTCTTGTTACTTTTAATTGGATCATATCCAATTTTAATGCTGAAATTAAATAGAAAATACAATATTTTCCCCAGCAATCTATCTTTTTCCCAAACGAAAATGTTATCAATAGCAATGGCAAAATAGCAGCATGTGAATAAAGACAAAATTTTGAATATATTGACATTGAAGTCTAATATGGTTGCCGCCGTGGTCAAGTTATGGTGTATGCTTCAGTCAAAGTGATTATATTTGTCATATAGTTTGGTTTTAGTTTTAACAAATGGTAAGATTTTAATGACAATTTACCACACTAACATTTTTCCAAGAAAATCAAATTTCGATTGTTTAGGTGTATTAAACATTTTATAATGGTTAAAGCCTAGTCATCTCTGCCGATGTACAAACATCTTCTGTGTGTAAATACTCTCATATAACAAGCTCTGTTAGACACAGCAGTATTGAGATTCTTAGGATGAAAGGACTGCTTGTTTATACAGCCTGCTGTTGGCTATAAAATACCATTTTATTATTGATGTTTGAATACACAGACAAACGGCGAGACGGTATATTAGAGCGAGCTTGTATTGAACTTTAATACTGTGCAGTAAATTGCTCCTTTCATTGCTTAAACAAATGTTGCGTAAGGCTAAATTACGTTCATGTTTAGAAGTAAGAAAAAAGATTGCTAATTAATTTGTTCATACTTTTACAAAACAAAAAACAGAATGTTTACAAAACCTTTGATCCCTAAGCAAATATACTATCTGTTGTTACATGCAAGTATAGGCTACATGTTTATAAAGACAATGTGCCATTATCCATTTAAAGAATAATATAAAAACTCGGAAAGTTTTAAGGTTACATAACATGTCAAAATTAATTTGATAGAAAACGTTTTGAATCGTGTATTCATAAGGATGATAAAGATAAAAGTAAAGACACAAATACTCGTCATCTAAGGAAACTATTTTTAATTACCATATGAAAGCAACAAGTCTATCAAAACTAATTTTTATTAACTTACCTAATATGTCAAGATTTTGTAATGACAGTATTGTTTACTAACAATTTCAATTTGTTGGTTGTATAAAAACATACATGGATTAAACTGCTCGCTTTATTTAGTAGAATTTAATGTGTGTGAATACAGGGAAGTCGTGGTCGACGTTTTAAAGCACGACCTGAGATCGTCTATGGGAACCTGACATATATTAGGGAAAGTGAAAATGTAAACATCAAACAATTCCTTCTATTAATCATTTGGACCCCAACGTTAACCAAACGAGCCACCAAAGGAAAAGCAACAGGCAACATCAACCTGTAAAAAAAGTAAAGTAAAGTTTCCCTTTCAAACCTGACGGTCTATGAGGCAAGTGAAGTAGAGTTCACTTGTTTCTGTGACCTCGGCATATGAAGAGATAGTGTGGTCAGCACTATGCCCAGCCGCCTTTACTTTCCCTAACAGGAGTTAGGTACCCATCAGAGTTTGGTGGACTCAGGGACGGTCTATTGACTTAAACCCGGATTCGATATCAAGACTAACGGGTTAGAAATCCAGCTCTCTACCGCTAGACCACTCCGTCCCATAACATCAACCTGTACTCTACATGTATCAACAGTTGGTCAGGGTTAGATGCTAAGGTGGACAGGTAAAAAACGGGAGACAACTTTCACGGTCAGATACTCAGGTGGGCAGGTTAAGAATGGGAAACAACTTTATATTTGTGTTTGTGAACTGAATATGTGTTCTTTTATTTTTTTACACTTTAACGACTGTACAATAAATTGAAGCTAATATTACGATAAAATACGGTCAAGTCAAACATGTATTTTAGTTTGTGTCTGTATCAAAAAATATCAAACCATTTAACACACATTACGATATTAAACTAATAATAACAAGAAATAAATAAAATGCACGTGCATTAGAGTCAGAGGCGTAGTGACCCTTCTCGTCGCCCTGGGTCAAACTTTCAATTTTGCGTCCCCCCCCCCAATATATATATTTTTTAAATTTTTATAATGCTAAAACTGCAGGTAAAATGAGCTTTTATTTTTTTTAACCCATTTTCGACCGGCAACTGGGGACATATGTACCGCCCCTCGCTACGTCGGTACTTGTTACATGTGAATTATAGGTGTATATATTTAAATATTTATATATTTATATGTTATACATGTTTGAGAAAAATATTTTATAAATTGGTAAAACGCAATGTGCTTTACTACACGATGAACATTGATGACAATTCAAAGAAATAGCTACATACTTAAAAACCCGACTCATTTAAAGTAACATATAAAAAAACTAAAACTTATTAGAAAAATTAAAATCAAATTATGTACATTATTAATCAACAGAATACCATATTAAATGCACACATTGATTAAGAGACTCAAATGATCCTGTTACAAAATACGCTATTCAATTGTCATTATGTCGTTTTTTAAAGTAATTTGTATTAGTTTGACCGAGAAAACTGTAAAACATTTCATGGCGTACGTCTTGATAAGTAGATCTATAGATCTAGATCGAAATCAAATTTGAATGAAATAGTTCATTTCTTTATATTCTAAAATCCGAAGATGACGCCATTACTGTTGTGTTCTTTCTGTAGTGTAAACATAGGGCATGCGACGTCATTCTTTATTGCATTCTTGTCACAACTATAAACACTTTTCCAGTTGCATAATTAAAAATGAGTTTTTACATTCGAATTGGCCTTTATTTTTATTTTTATTCTTTAAATACAATTTAGTTTATACTAGAATGTGATACCATAGCCTGTGAAAATATTTTGCGGACAGAGAGAGAGAGAGAGAGAGAGAGAGAGAGAGAGAGAGAGAGAGAGAGAGAGAGAGAGAGAGAAATGCACACATAGGCTTTTATACATTAGGATAATAATATTCCACATATGCTACTTAGCATTTAAACTTTTCAAGAACAGGCCTATGGTACAGAACCTGAATCAAACATTTCAGCATCTTTGTGCAACAATATTAATGCAAACTCAGCGATTGCGCTGCTTAACTTTTAGCACAATATGTCGATGGAGATCACTGCAATGGCTGGGTAAAGCTTCAGTAAAAGAAAGTGCAGCCCAGCAACTGATGCCACACCAGAGATACCACAATAGAATGTGTCACTAAGAAAATTAGGACGCAGAACTTTGAGGCACATTGGCATGTGTTTAGTACTGTCAGAAGGTGTGAGATGGACTTTCATAAAACAATACAGTGCTGTGTTTACGTTTGAAAAAAATAGTTTAAGGATCACCATATTTTAATTAGTTTATTCATTTGACATTTTTCCATTGAATTCTAAATATTTTTAAAAATATTATTTTATTTTCGAACATATCTGGCGGTACATACAAGTACCACTATTATTTTGAGCGTTAACATTTCAGGAAACTAAATTTCTTTCAACCGTAGCGTTTAGTGTGTCAAAGTTATTGCATTGTTTGAGTCAAAATTTCATTAAAATTGAATGCAGAAAGTAAACTGCAAAATCAATGACAGAGATGCGTTGGACAGCTTGATACCAATATATAGATACATAACAACAAATTTGACACACAAACACTAGATATTTAAACAAAGGGCCCGTTTAAATGTATCTACACGTCATTATAAAAATGTATCTATCATATTCTAAATGCAAATACCGATAAAAACTAAAATCCTATCAAATTTAAATTTAATTTCAAATTTATTCAACTAGCTGTTACCATAAACATTAACATTAGGCATAAGACTAAAAAGGTAAATACTATTTTCCAGTAAAACAGACAACAGCATTTCATTTTATCCAAACAGTTATTCATAAGTTATCGGACGTCTAGATGAAAACATTATATTAAGAAATAGCTCAACAATATTTTATAATTACGTTACTTCACTCACTTGGTTTATTCCAGGTCTGTATTGCGTGTACAGTTTCGTTAACAATAAACCTAACTCGACTTGTTATTTGGTTGGATTTAATTATCAGGATAATTTTACACAATTAATGTGTTCTAAACATTTTATATTTATTTACAACTATATGTTACCTGTTATACAATACATTCATTTTGCACATGTTTGTGATTAATACTAGATTCAAATCAATAACATTTTATTTTAATC
The DNA here is from genome assembly GCF_028476545.2 of Physella acuta. NCBI lineage: Eukaryota > Metazoa > Mollusca > Gastropoda > Physidae > Physella > Physella acuta. The sequence goes on from NW_026733288.1 coordinate 38,856, forward strand.
AAAATACACATAGCAAGTTTAGAAAATACAGCTACTACCAATATGGTTATTTGCACAGTTTCTTTCTATTTGTTTTACAATTTTAGATCTCAAGCCTTTTAAATATCTAATATTTCTAGAAAATATTTTTATTCAGATAATAAATTACAATTATAAATAAAACATTGTAGCCTGGTTAAATAAAATATTATGTAAATACGTTCATGTGTTGCTTTTTTTGCTAAAATATATTTTGTTTTAATTATTCATTAAACGTACCAAAGGGAATGTTAAATCAGTTCCACAGCCTACAAGTTGACCAGAAAATGTTCCCAGACCTGGTGTCTAGTTGAGGTAAGTTCACACCTGATTTAGCAACTGTACAGGTAGCCAGACGACAGCTTATACAGGTAATGTTGATGAGCTGCAAAGCTTGACATGGACATAGAAACAGACTGGACACAAAAACACCAGATATTTTAAAAAAAGATTCGTTAACCACACAAAAATAGATTGCAATCCTCAAAGTGTATTAACAATCCACAATAATCTAGTTTCTTTTTTAAACAAAGCCGCCTACAAAAAAAAATCATGATTTGTTTTATGAAACTGCGAATTTATTTAAACATTTTAATCTATTTAATTAATGTTTGTTAAAAGGCGAAAAAATAAAATACGATACTATTATCGATGTATCGATATATTGATATATATATATATATATATATATATATATATATATATATATATATATATATATATATATATATATATATTCATACATATATGATACATAGATATGCTATAAACATAAAATAAAAAGGTTGCTAGAAAAATACAATGAACAATTGTCTAATGAATTATTCACGATAGAGGGTAAAAACCAATTTTTTTTTGCCTGTAAGAAACGCCTTGAAGAAACTAATTTTATTAGAAAATTTTTAAATAGAAATAATGTATTAAAAATCATATGTATTTATTAACTATTACCTATTTTATGAAGTAGCAAGTAAATCAATGAGCAGTTAAATCGTACTTGCATAAAATTTATATCAATAATTCTAAAGTGACATTATACAAAATTGTGTCTGTAGTGATCCTAACATTATATTGAAAACTGTGTTGTTTTGTTCTAGAGATCATGATTTTTTATGTCTTTATAGACTGGTCGGATCTATCAAACCATCGATAAATCAAACAAATACACGAGACTGTTTTGTTAAATACTATTGATTATTGGCTATTGATCTCTTACAGTAGTCTACCTCACGTTTTTCACATAACATCTCATAACTTGCCTAATGTTCAATGTTTGCTATGTATCGAAAACATATTGTTTAAAATCTTCGATTTAACGATTGACAAGTTTTCAGTAGTATTTTGTTACAGTTTGTTACAACTAAGAAACATAATAGTTTAGTTTTCTATTATTGCATTGAGTGATTTCTTTGATGTTTACCAACACTAACATTTTTTGAAGTACACCCACACTGCCTGTTATTTATGATAGACTGACGTATTGTGTTAACGAGCTAGAAAAATATTTATTAATGTCGCCATTAATTCAACAGATAACAACAGTAAACATTTAGTTGTATAGAAATTCAATATTTTTTAAGATACAACAGTTGCATTCAATATATACACAACATTTTAAAATAGCTTTATCACACTAAACAGGGAAAATCTTTGTTGAACATTATTTATAGAAATTTACCAATTGTCATTAGTAGAAATACTTTTTTTCATGAAATTGTATCAATCTAGAACGTCTGTTTTTAACCAAACAAAATGTATAGCCTGTACATGAACCATTCAAAGTATGTTTGTAATTAAAAATATAACAACTAAAAATGTGAGTAAATATTAATTTAATTTAATTTAATTTATGGTAGAGAAATATAAATTGTTTAGCAAAACACACAAGCACTTTAAAATCAAATGTGTGTACAATTAATGAGAGTTGGATATACTTAACTACTTAATTTGCTGAAATTTTTATTTTTAATTTGCACATTTCATACACATTAATACACATACGTCTGATTAAATTATATATTCAAATTAACTATTTACAGTTGGTAGCCATGTTCTACCAGGTAGGTAGTATTATAAAAACTTTCCTAATATGTAAAATAGCACGATTTATGTTTATTTTCTTCAAATTTTACATATTGGCTTGCAACATCTTTATAATAAGAACATTTATAATTGTCTTTAAAACAAATGAATACCTGCCTGTAAACATTCCATGATTCAGATTAAATGTATACATTGTATCATTTGTGCAAAATATTTGAGGAAATATAGAACGAAAAAAACACGGAGATTTACACTTGGCAAACATTTATTAAGAAAGTAATGTGACTTTACGTTTTTGTATTTAAAACTAAAAAGTTTAAGTAATTAAAAATGGATTACAAATCATGTCTTTATCCCGAGTTGCCATCCCCTGTTTTTTATATAAGAATATTAAAGGAAGTTTAGGAGAGATCACTCTCGGTTTTTTGAAATTGCGTTTTACTTTAAAATACTTGAAACATTATAACACTGTTTTTTTTGGCTAATTTATACATTTTTAGCAAAATTGGGGGTCTAATTGATTTTTTAGATACACCGTAGATTCATAATAACACACACACAAATGTTAAAAACAATGCAATATATATTTGAACATTATTTGTAGACATGACAAAGGACGGTAACTTAAAGGACATTTTTGATATCTTAGAAAATATTTTTTGTAAAATTTTTAAAATGAATAAAAAAATGTTTATATAATTTTCTTTGAAAATAATTCTTAAATTTTCACAATTTTTTTTAACATATGATGTACAGCCAAATCCTTCTACTTATTTATAGATAGAAATGTTCGCAACGTATAGTGGTCGTTTCAAGTATTTCCGATAAGCACATTTTAAGATAAATTGCATCCTTTGAGTTCTATACCGTAAAGTTTACAAAACGGAGAATACTCAAAATGAAGCTATATTGTCTAAAGATTTCATCATATATATATATATATATATATATATATATATATATATATATATATATATATATATATATATATATATATATATATATATATATATATATATATATATAAGCAATTTAATTATTTAAAAAAAATAATTATAATATAATAATAATTATTATTAGCAATTAATAATTACTTTTCCGATTATATTATGCGTGAAAAGAGCAGCTTACAACATTTACCAAAAAAAATAAATTAAAGTTTGATTCCAATATTCACTAGAAATCATAATCACCAAAAGTAAGATATACAAAACTGATTTTAGTTGAAAAAATTAATTTTTTTCAAGAACGTTGACTACCACGCCCCACTTTAGATAGCCACCTGTCAAACTAGATTATAGTGGCCTAATAAACACATCGTCTTTGTCTCTCTTTAATGGGTAGTGCAATGTGCTATTGATCACATGACCACGTGGACGGCGGATACCCTGGTATATTATGCCCCTCTACAAGGAAACCTATCAACTGACACCGTTTCGGTAGACGCGGGGAAACTCGTATCACCCAACAGCACATTAACTCTTGGCAGGTTTACCATCTAGACTAAATAAAGAAAAATATAATTTTATTAAAATCTATATACTTAAAAAGCTACCGTGCAGCCAGATCCAGCACTGCGGGGGGGGGGGGGGGGATGGGAGGGGGGGGGGGAGGAAAGGTGCTGGCCGTTTAGGGGACGTATATTCGATAAAAAAAAAACAATGCATTTGTTTTTTATTTATTACGTTTTTTTATGCAGCTTTATAGTGGATTTGTAAAAGAGCAAACAGGTCTAATCTAATATAGCAGTGATTGTTCTACATTAACACTAACACACACTATTACGTAGAAAAATATTTATGAACTCTATTGCGAACGACAGGCGAACGATCATGCTAATTCAATGACTTATTGCCCTTCTTAGTTTAATGAGGGATGCCTATAAACCTCCTTTAATCAGTTCTGTACCAAGAAAATTAAAAGAAATTGCTTTTCTTAATTATTATTCAAAAAAGACATAGGCCTACTAAAGAAAGACATATATTTAAAAAAATGTATTTAAAATTCATAATACAAATACAAAAATATCTTAGAAATAAATGCAACGGAAGAAACCGTTGTATATTTGTTGAAACGGCTTTCATCATTATGGCAAACAAAATAATGTAATCCGATATTTTTTTTAACTTAAAGCTTATGTAGATTTTATGTAAATTGGTTTGCTGTAAATCAATTACATATATTACTACAGACAAATGCACTCACACACATGTTGATGTTACTTGTTTTAATTGAATATAAAAGTATTTAAAAACACGGTTATTTCAGGCTCTAAATGAGATTTAACATATTTTGTCTGCCTTGTTATCTCAGAAAGGATGTGGATTTTAAAAAATGCAATAACACACACACACACACACACACACACATATATATATATATATATATATATATATATATATATATATATATATATATATATATATATATATATATATATATATATATATATATATATATATATATATATATATATATATATATATATATATATATATATATATATATATATATATATATATATATATATAGGGGAGGCACATTTTTTTTTGCGGCAGAGCCTTTTTTTTAGTTCCGCCACTGCACCAACCCAAACTCCACCCCCTTCCCATTTAAAGTAAAAATAGCTTGAAGTAATAGGTCACAGTTTCTTAATGTCGCACATTTAATGACGATGTATATAGGTTGTTTGGTAAAAAAAATACACCATTTTATAATGGGATAAACATTTGCTATTATTTTTTCTTTTAGTTGACATAATGTAATACATAATACTATATCAACATAAAATTAAAGATTTCAAAGCTTTCGATGGACCAGAGGCGTAGCGAGGGGGGGGAGGGGCGGGGAGTGCGGACCGCACCGGGTGACACCATTTAGTGGGTGACACCAAGGCAAAAAAAACAAAATGTATAGAGAAAAAATTTGAGGGAGGTGCAAATCAAAAGTTGAGGGGGGGGGTGTGCAAATCGAAAATTTGAAAGTTTGTCGCTACGCCTCTGAGGGGAGGGTGACACCATTAAGTGCCGCACCGGGTGACACCCGACCTCGCTACGCCACTGCGATGGCTACATATTTAATTTATTATAGTAATATCAAACTTCCAACGTGTTAAACTGCTCTAAATTTCATTTCACAGAATGATGGATTATACAGGGGCTTCCAGTATAAATCGTTTGTACCCCAACCGGCGTTAAGATGACACTGATAGCAATCCCTAAACCACCACGCTCCATGATGTGAAGCTGCACAGCTACCATTAGACATGTCATTATCGCGGTCATATGTTGAAAACATCATACCACTATGGTAGTCCGCAAGATCTCCCACGCCACCAACATGTAGCCTATAACCGTCTGACTCACTTGAAATGTAGAAGCTGGAATACTTAGCGAAATAATTTTGTTTATTAACTGTCATATCCATTCTCAGTTCTGTTTGACGGTTTGACGTTAAGAGATAAATGTTCTCATTACCCAGGTAAAAATTACCTGAACTAAAATCACCAAACCCATTTTTATATTCCGTCCAGTTCCTGTAAAAATCTACAGTCCCAGAAACACGTCTTTGGAAAATGGTCCATCCTCCACCGTCTGTCACTGTGTCACACATGACCTGAATTCCTGAGGCTAAGGTCAAGACCGGGCGAACCTCACTGCTGGCTACTCCATTGCATAAATCATACCTCTTCGCTGAATGAATATAAACAAAAGTCTTCTTTATATAAACATTTAATTTATAATTAGATTTTCTTTTACATAAATCTTAGTTTCGATGCATATATAATTTTTCCTTAGAAAAATAGGAGAATTAGTAAAAGGAAATTATTTAGAATACTTTTGATATTTCGTCCCTATGTCTACATAAGACTCTGTGTGAAAGTAAATATGTAGTATTTTTTTACTGCTAGTACTAGCATTCGATAATAACATTGTTAAAAGCAACATGGAAATGTACATTAAAAACATTAGCCAGATGTACGGACGGTAAGTGCCCTAAAAACTTTGTTAAATTACCCTATGTTTTTCCCATCAATTACAAAGATTATAAAGGGAAATATGACTGGTCAGTTTTGACCACTTTACGAAGTTTTCCCAGATATGCCGAGGTTTTTTATGACACCCCTAGGCTTTCTTCTGCGACCTTACAAAATATCAAGTGGGCGGACGTTCAGCAAAAGTTTTTTTCGTAATACCTCTCATATAAGGTGCCGGTCAGTCGAGGTCAGTTTTGACCCCCTCTTCGTTCACGTTGCGGCCAACCGGCACCGGCCCTCGTGTTCTATCGCCCCAAGCCAAGATCTTGTTAGATTTTAAAGCGCCTTTGGCGCCGGCAAGTGCCTCATAGGGCACCCGACAACTTTGCTTTATATATATATATATATATATATATATATATATATATATATATATATATATATATATATATATATATATATATATATATATATATAGATTATAAAAGTAATGCTTGTGATGACCTTTAAAAAGAAATCGGGCTTGAAAACATGTTTGTTCTGAAATCATAAATTGTATCTATTTACTTATCAGACTGATGAAACACCTTATGTTACACTCTTATACTTCGAAGCTTCTATGTGCTTTCTACATCGGGGAAATGCAGTGTAGATCTATAGTCATACGTGCTCTAAACAACTTGTGTCAGTGGGAGACGATAAGCAAAGGTCAGGCAAATGATCTTTGGCAATACGAGCGAAGTTGTGCGGATTGCATGTGTGTTTGCGCGAGTATAAAGGTTGCTGCCTTAACGGTTATTAACTATGGTAAAGTCGCTATTCTGTCGGGATTATATAAAAGACTATGTGTGCACTTCTCTCTTTCTCTGTCCGCATGTCCCGAGTCTATAATATCAGTATCATCATCATTATACGAAAACTTAAAAATACGGAAGCTTGTTGGAACCAATATGTTGGTTGTATTAAATGTATAAACTAAATTTATTTTATTTAAAGAGGGAATATACAAACAAAGCAATATTCGAATGTAGAAACAAATTTATTTTTAATTATGCACACGGAAAAGTGTTTATGTTTGTGACAAGAACGCAATGAACAATGATTAAAACGTCACATGTTTAAACTCCGAAAGTACGCAAAACTAATGGCATTATCATCCATTTTAGAATATGAAGAAATTAACGATTTCATTCAAGTTTGATTTAGATCTTACTTATCAAGACGCACGCTATGAAACGTATAGTTTTTTCGGCCTGAACTAAATTCCATTGTACAGCCGGGTTTAAAAAAAAAAACACTTATGTCTCTTACTGAATGTATGCATTTTATATGGTGTTGGGTTAACTAATAATGTATATAATTGGGTTTTATTTTTTCAATTAGGTATTGAGAGTCTATTTTATTTTTAACGTGACGGAGGTTGAGGTATTTAGTTATTTCTTTGCTTTGTCACTAATATCGTTCAACGTGTAGTAAATCCGTAACATATATATATGCCTTTAAATCACGTGAAACGGGTAGGCCGACCCGTGGATAGTTAACTATAATAGTTTCGCTATTCATTTGCAAACACCCTAGAAAGGAATACATAGAACTGTTTGAAAACGAAACGAAATATGTACAGTTCTAAAGCCGGAAAAGTACACAAAATAAAATGACGTTTATTCTAGAGTAAACATACAATTAAAAAGCCAATGCTGAAAAAATACACAATAATAATGACGTCATCGATACTTGATAATAAAGACAGCGACATCACCACCTAATTTATTTGTCTAATCTTCCAGGCATCTCTTTGAATAACGTATACCGCTCACTCGCACCACCACCCCCCGAACTGAATACAATGTATATTGGAAATATATACTTTTACCAGTGTTAACCCCCCCCCCCCAACTCCGGAGAAATTAATCCTCCTCACCCCCTCCCAAAAAATATATATATCAAGGTTTAGCGGCCGAAAGTTTGAAACGGATTTTAGAAGTAGAGTCTACTTTAGTCTGTATTATCTACACATTTTCGGGTACTGTTAAGAGTACATTTTCCATTTTGTTATAAGGGGACAATAGCCCCCCCCCCCCCCCCCCGCCCCACCCCATAAACAAAGAGTTGCCTGAAAGAAACTCTAAAAGCGAATTCTGTCAAGTTTGAGCTAGGATGCAAGAGGTAAGACTATGACTATGTTTAGTATGAATGTACAGTAATTACATGTAGACCAAGGTTAAATCCGGTTTCAGGATAAAAATACGTTTTCAATGACATTTTTCGTTTCAGGTCAATTTAAAGTTGAGGTAGTGATTTTGGTTTTTATTTCAGTTTAGAGAAAAAGGCAACACTATCAAGCGTCCGTTGTATTTCTCCATTAATGGGCTATATAACATATATATTCCATGAAGAATCATCTCTTAGAATGCTAATATTTTTCTTTTTAATTTCACATTCTAAGTCGGCCACTTACATTTGAGTATAGTTTGTTGCTTCCTCCTCTACTTACTGCAGTGATTGTTCTTTAAGACAGCAGTAGGAAAATTCATTTCAGCTAGCATTAGAAGCTACAGTTGTTACCAAATGCTTGCAAGACTAAATATACAATCTTCTTTGTCCATTTTCCCTACCTCGTATACATCACTTTAGAAATAGCTATATGCTTAGGTATAAGTTTATAACTATTTGCAGGATCGATCACACTTGCAGTATTGTGGAATGTATGTTGTTGTAGTGTTTAATTTAGATTTAATTCTACATAATTCAATAAAACTCAAGTTTTATTGGGCTTTATTGTAAGTAATTAAAGGTATTTTAATGTATGAATCATACTTGAAATGACATAAAGGCAAATTGAATTAAACATTTTACCTGTACAAAACATTAAGTCTGCATCTGAGATAGAACCATTAGACAGGACAGTAATGTTTCTGGTTGTGTTACAGAACTTCCCACTAGAGAAAATTTTTCCTTGAACTTTTTGTTGTGAAGCTTTTAGTGGGACTAGCCATGAACCTGTTACAGCACATGTATATATGTTAACTTTTCTTTTTACGCGAATGATTGAGTCAAGGAAGACATACACATTTAAAATCCTTTTTTAATTTATTGCAATATTTTTATGTTAAAACATTTAAACATTTGAAATACATGTTTTCCCTGACACGATTATATTTGTTTCTCACTGGAAACGCATAATTCTGCAGTTTTATTTTAATAAATCTAGGCGTAGTATTGACTAGTTAAAAACGCCAGCGTAAAACAAGTTAACTCACCCAAACTACAATGTCTTGTGGTTTTGTTGTAGATGTAGCTGTAGCAAGTCTTCTGAGAACTTGTACAAAGATGGGCGCAGGACAAAAGGCTGACTTGGTCAAACTCTACATCGATGGGCAGCATGGTCACGTTTGTGTCATCCACAGCTTTATACTGAGTTTGTTTTATACCGATAACAAATTGAGCTTTAGAAGAAAACAAAACTAGATTTAGCACATCTAACCATGTGTGATGATACACAGTGAAGGTATAATACATCTTACTTTGTGTTATGATACACAGTGAAGGTATAATACATCTTACTTAGTGTAATGAAACAAAGTGTAGTTATAATACATATAACCTTGTGTGATGATAAACAGTGAAGTTATAATACATCTAATCCACATGATGACAAAGGTTTGTGAAGTTATAAATGTTTCCACTTGTTCAATGATCGTTCGTCCACTCTTGTAGTAGCACTTGAGAGGGAATGTGTGTCACAATGTGTTATAGGCCTATATTAAATAAATATTAATAAGATAATATCAAGTAAATAATTTATTAAATGCAATACAACATCACTTAAGTAATGTTATACTTTCTATTATACACATTAACACCAATTATCTAATTAATGCCTGATGAAAATGACTTTAAATGTAACATGATACATTTTCTTGAGTGACACGGATGTAACGCTTTCACGAGTGGGTTTAGTCGTGCCAGGGGACCAAGCCCCCAGTCGATCCCGGAGGACTTACCTCCTCCGCCCGCTGCGGCAAGGTGTGGCTTTGGTTCTCAGGCATCGCTGTAGGCGTCACCGCCAGCCCTTGGCGCGCCTCTTGCCTGCTGGGTGGGCTCAAACTTTCCCTTCGCCCTAGTCTCTCGTGCTACCTGCCCTGGGAGCTGTACCTTGTCTCACTCGACACTCGGGCGATGTGTTTTGGTAGGTGGCCCTGATGACTCAGTCGCAAGCAAAGGTCATCTAAAAACCGCGTGGGGGTGCAATGCGGGGGGCTCTAGCAAGGGTGTTTTATGTGCTTCAACTTGTGATTCGTAGCTATGGACGCCTTTCTGTACCCCACCGATTACGGACGTCCAGACGGTCAGGCAAGCGCGTTTATAACACCAGGAGAGGGGGGGGGGGGGAAGCACTGGCCCCGAGCTGCCACCGCTGCGACGTTTCGGCCCTACTGGGGTGCACACCCGTGTTGTCCGCCTATGGTCAAGCGGTCGTTTTAGTGGCTTTGGTCACTGTCGCCCACCCACGTACCTACTACGTCATTGGCAGAGTTTCAGGTTGGTTCTGTATAGGACTCGGTTCATCCAAAGCCTTTTTGAATTCCGGCTACATGGTCCACCGCGCGGTATTACGAGAGGACACCAGCTTCTCGAACGAAGGTGCACACTTCCTTCATTAGTCCCAGCTCCTTCTACAAGTATTTGTCCACATCTCAGATCCCATCTTTGTGCTCCCGGCCAGGGCGGGGCACTCGACAATGATATGTTCTGCTGACTCTACGGCATTTCCGCAATGTCGACATTGGTCGTCATGGGTAATCATAAAGCCATACAGGTATGACTTCGATGACAATAACTTGTCCTGAGCTGGGTAATAATGGCCTGTGTGCATCTGTGCAGGCTTCACCATGGGTTAGACCGTGAGGACTTCTTCATGTGCTAAAAGACAGTCCGGGCTTTGGGTCCTTCTGTCCACTCCCTTTCCCACTCCTGTTTGAAAGCTTCGTTTAGCTTTACGATACAGTCTCTGCATGTGACGGGAGCGGTAGCGGCCTTTCTTTTTGACCCTCTGTTCGCAAGAGATTCGGCTTTTTTCGTTTCCTGCTATCCCGATGTGGCCTGACACCTTTGGAAGCATATTTTTCTGCCCAGTATTTTTGGAAATCGATCGGCACCATAAAGAGGACGCCAGCCTCGTTATCGTCCGTGCCGCAGCTCTCCATTGACTGCATGGCAGACATGGAGTCGGTAAAGATTACTAGTTACAGCCTCCCCACTCCTCAAAAGTTCCTCGACCTTTTTGAACCTTGTGAGCGATGGCCGTAATTTTCGCTTCATAGTTGGTGCCGCTGCACTGGCCACACAGACAGGTGGTCAGGGTCTTCGACCCGTTCCAGTACTCTATATAGGCTCCGTACCCCGCCCTCGTAAAATCTTTGGAGGATGAACCATTGGTACACGCTCGTATCCACAGGGCAAGGTAACGCTCGGTTGTCGCTTCCGCGGCTTTAAGCACATCACCTACGTCTCCAACCTTCTTCAGCCCGCCTGGCAGTTCAAGATCGTGACATTTGGGCAATTCCATATGCGGTCTCTCTGGCACCATATGGAGCCTCGCCCAATTCGCTGTTGTTTAAGCTTACTCTTACCCTGCAAGACTTTGTCGTTTGAGGCGCACACGGCCTTCAGCCAGGACGGTTTAGGAAAGACCAACGACTTTTTTCAGTTATTTCAATAGTAATGTATTATTACATATTTAAAGAAAGTATTTTTTCTCCTTTTTATTGCATTATGATATAAAAGCTTGTTATTAAAACTTTTTTATGCATTTCTTTTTCAGTATCTTAAAAAATAAATTCAATATAGTTGCATGACTATATTCTATTGCGCCGAACTGAACGTGAGAATGACCGTATAATAGTGAAGAATAATAGTAAGACCACCTACTTTATTTAGGAAATTTGAATTAAGTCATAGAAATGCATTATGCATCCAATAAAGTCAATAAAATTGCATTGCCATCGAGTCTTAATCACGTGGAAATTTTGAAACAAATGGTTTAGTAAGAAGTGCTCGAAATTTTTAAATCAAGAATGCAGAATTTGGTATAACTTTTTCCGACCAAATAACTCAGTAATATTAAATGAGTAAAAAAAAACCACCTTGTCTAACAGAAAAATATTGCAATTTTTTCACTCAAGATTCAGTTTCATTGAAACTAAGTTTACAACATTTGGGAAAATGACAAAATGTTAATATTTTCTAGGTTTCTAATTTCATATTGTTTCAACTCCCAGCCGCTGTGCTACGCTTAACTTAAGATATATACCCATCATGGACTTACTGCAGTGTTATCTAGAGAGAATTCAAGTACTCCCCCCCCATCAGTCACCCTCCCCAAACCACGCCCCGACATCTATTAAATTGGTTAGATAATCAGTGTATATTAAATGATGCATGTTTCTTGATGTTTAATGTTTAAAATATTAATTTAAAATTAAACGGCTAATTTTAAATTAGCAGACAGTGTACATTAAACATTGGTGTGTATAGGTGCTATATAATGTGAAAGATTTTGACCATTCTTTATCAGAAAACCTCTGCAAAGCTTGTCATACTGCCTACTAGAATATAAAAAAGCGTTGGTCGTTAACTGTATTTAGCAGATTTCTTGAGTAAATGAGATGTATAAATTAAACGGATGACTGAAGTGTACGTTTTATCTCCCATTTGTACTAAACTTGAGAATAATCACTCCGAATAACCTTTAGTAGTCTCAAACAGTTCAACACCCATCTTAACTGAGCCTAAAGATGTGCACCTTTTTTTAAAATTTCAGTTGGTTTTTTTTTTACTTAACTTTAAAATTTCTTTTTTTTTTCTACAGGTAGGCCTAGCAAACCAATAAGTTAGGGTAATTTAAGTTACATTATTTGTTGATTTTGATGTGTATGTTTAAGTTTTGTACATCTTACAACAGCAAATACATTTTAACTACTGTTAAAGAAATTGACCTGGAATTAAAGTTAAGAAAAAACATCGTAACTTACCTTTACCCAAGAAATAATATGAACCGAAAGTGAACAATGAAGGATATATTTCCTCAGGTGTTAAACATGAGCTTAGCAGACGCAGAGATGTTCTGTAGACAAATTGAAGGTGTGGTGCAATAGGCTGAGGTTAAAAGAGCATATATTATAAATTTAGCGTGGGAGTGGCACCTACAGACGGTTGTTCAAGTCACGTGACTATAGTATCCAAGTACTTATCTAACGGTTGACATTTCTGTACAGGCCTTATCTTTGTTAAATCTCTACACTTTAGAATATATTTGAATGTTATTACCATTGTAAGCAAGAATATATTTAGTGTAAAACTAGTCATCGGTACACAGGCTATTCTGGTGACTTGTAGCTCTCTTCTCTTTACAAAAGGCTACCCGGTTTTTCTATTAGATACGTATCTCCGGGTAGCGGCATTTAAAATTATCCGGAAGAGGGTGTGTGGGTTATGTGTGCGTGGGGGGGGGGGGGGGGGGGGGGTAGCGGATACTGTTTTTTTCTATATTTTTGTGTGAATTGTTTTTTTCAATTTCGTTCGGAGGTGAAAGAGGAAGAAACGGTAGAGATGCCTGAAGAAAATGTATTTACCTATGGAAAGTGAGTAATGGAATGAATTGTAATTCAGCTTTTAAAAAATTCAGTATAGGAAATTTAGGAAAAGAGACATTTTATTAATCAATAGCATTGGAATGAAACATTCTTAAGATTATGAAAAAAAGGGGTTTGTTTTATGTAGTATCTATGTTTATACTTCTGTAAAATAACATACACTACCATTACCTATTAGAAAAATTAAAACACAATGATATACAGTATTAGTCCAGTACTATATTAAATGCACTCGCTGATTAAGATACTTAAAATTAAGAGACAAGATTTCGTAAAAAACCCGGCTGTTCAACGGTAGTTATGTTGTTTTTGTCTTTTAAAAACACCTATTTCGGCAGAGCATCGGGCTTACAACACTATCCCTTCAAAACAAGTAAACGCTACTTCAATCGCCCCGTGACCCGACAAGTCCCGAAATGCAACTTTATCATTCACATATTAAAAAAAAACAAATTTAAAAAAAAATAATAATTTAAGATTGACTTTGTAGGTCTCGAATCCGTGCCACCCGCATGGTATCAATTCCACTATCATCTCAGCTATTTAGTCACTATAATTTTTATAGAGAATAAAAGAGTTACTTAAGAAACTTAACTTATCCGAATAAGCCCTATTGTTTCAAATTACATTTTATCACAAATTAGCCAACTGCATAGCTAAACAAACAAAGATTTCAATAAAATAATTAAGGCTTATAATAATTTAGTATAGAAATTTATTATCAGAATAAATTCTAGATCTAGGTAGGGTCTAGAGTCTAGATCTAGATCTGTCTTAGTATAGTTTTTTTCCGTAGATCTAGATCATCTAGATCTAGAGCTAGACCTAGATCTAGAATCTCTAGATCTAGAATATCTAGAATGTCTTGATTTAGATTTAGATCTAGATCTAGTATATCTAGATCTAGAATATTTAGAATATCTTGATCAAGATCTAGAATCCTAATATATAAAGTATATGTTTTAAGTTTTGGCCGAGAAAATTGTATTGTATACATTTCATAGCAAACATATTTGAATGAAATAGGTAATTTCTTTACATTCTAAACTCGGAAGATGACGTCTTAGTTAGGTTCTCTTTCCTTAGTGTAAACATTAGTGACGTCATTGTTTCATGCATTCTTTCCACGACTATTAACACTTTTTCGTTTGCATAATTAAAATTGTTTTTCTACATTCGAATATGCCTTTATTTTAATTTTTTCTTCTTCTTTAAATGAAATTGTGTTTATACATTTAAAACATCTAACATATTATTTTCAACAAAAGTCCGTATCAAGTTCTCCATATATCGCTGAAGATACTGATATGATAGCCTGCGAAAATATTTTGCGGACAGAGAGAGAGAGACAGAGAGAGAGAGAGAAGTGCGCACATTGGCTTTAATATATTAGGATAAGAGAAAAAGAGAAATGTCATACACACACACACACACACAAACACACACAAAAGCGTTGGCTGCGTAGTTTCTGGCAATGCGAAATTTAATCATCCATATACTACTAAAACTCAAGTTTGTTTAGAAGTTTGAATATTTAATTTTTCCTTTGTCCGTTTGGTTACTGGAGAGAATCTGCACTATGTGTAGAGCTGTTCACTACGTAATTTGATAGAGAACAATTTTTGATTTAAACAGTCTGTTAATCTCAAATTAACTTAAAGACGTTAATTAATCTATTGATTAACCACACTAATTATAACATTTCAAAACAATGACCTTATAGTGACGTCATATGACTTATTTACTTTTTATAACAATGATAGAGGCTTCGAGACAAAATTTTGTTGCCTATTCAAAAGTATAACACATTATATAGCTAATTTTCTCTCGGCTATAGCATTTACGATACGTTCGTTTGCTATTTTTATTACGTTCGAACACTAATAACAATTTTCAACCATCCTTTTCATTTAAGTTAAAGTATACAATACATTTCATATGACCTAGAATCTAAAGATCAACAAGCTGTCGAGGAAGTTATAGATCTAGAATCTAGGTCAAACCAATATTAATTAGTTAAAAATAAAAACCATTATAAAATCATAATCAATTATTGAGTTTCTTTGTTAAACTATTTTAGACCTTTAATATTTTATATAAATCTTTGCTTTTTAGCTTCAAGGATCATCTAATTCAAGAATACAAGTGATTTATCTATCTAGGTTATAGATCTATAACTTGATAGAACTACCAGAAAGCTCGATTTAACCATACCAGTTGTAGAATCTAGAATCTATATAACACTGTCTCTAAAGCTAGATAATAATGAGTTTCTATGCTAAACTATTTCAGACCTTCATTATTTAATTTAAATCTTTGTTTTTCTACGGAATTGGCTTTGATGCGGGTTCTAGACACATACTGTTTTTATGAAGAGATTGTGTTGAAAACCCATGCTCAGCCGAAATTGGTGTTTTTAAAAGACAAGAACGTCTGAGGTGTGACGTCATTTTTTAATGTGGGGTCTGGTTTTTTGTGACGATAAGTGACAGACGTGATATTTTTTTATGGATGACCCCCGAAACCCACAGTTATCCAAGGGATGACGGGTGGTCTAGTATTCAATTAAATAAACACAATCACTCAGTTTAAACAATGTCTTTATTCAATAAAATAGAAAGAAAATAGAAAACTGTAAACCGCATACAACCATGTTTTATTGGAAGGAGAAATGTTCTTTTTAAAAGAGTTCCGGTATAAAATTTATAAAAACAAAACTCTATCGGGACAAAACAAATTTGAACACTAAACAAAATAGTAATTTAAATAATAATAGATTGCTCTAAATTATTGTTTCTAAATTACAACGGTACGCAATAAAGGGTTAATCCAGTTAAATCAATAAATTTAAATAACTTGTAAGAAGGAGAAACCCACCGCCTGAAAACAACTAAGAGGATCTCAAAAAGATAACACAATTTTTGAAATTCTGAGAAAACAAAGAATTTGCATTTCAATAAATAATTTATATGAGTTTAATATTTGCATGAATAGAACAGATTTGTATCATTTGACAGGTGAACAAATGGACGGTGTGTGTATGACAGGCGTGACACCTGAATTTATAAAAAGTTGCACAAAACGTGGGACGTGAGTAATGTCTCAAAGATATTCATTTTAATTTAAATTTTAATAGAACATTACCAGATTTAGATTGCCACAATATTATCTTACAGTATTCTTTGTGTTATTACATACGTGAAGAAAGAGTGTAAGACAGTTTTGTGTTCCAAACATTGCTTAGATGTATTTTTACATCGTATGTATTTATTAAATGTAAGGCTAGGGTGTTGGTAGTAAGTATTAAGGGCAGTGGTTATTGTTGTCTGGCTTTGAGTATGGGGCTGTGTTGTTTGGGGTGTGGTGAAAAAGTGTGGTGTGTGGTGTATGTGCATATGTGGGTTTCGGTGTATAGGATAAGCGTGACGCGAAAAGTGGGTTCTACTCCGTTTGGTTGTGAGTGTGGTGTGGATTGTCGAGGTGTATGTGGGGTGGATTGTGTGGGGTGCTGTGCTCAGGACGGGGTTGTGTTGGTTTTGGTGTGACCCTTATTATCTGCTTAACATGGCTTCACTTGTTTGCCCTGTCTGGTGATGCTCAAAATTGCTTTCAATTTTATTCCTGTCACGTGATCGTGCCACCTAAGTAATTAGCATCCTCGCCTACTCGCTGATTGTAAGATCTATTGTTGTAGGAGTCCTCCAATCAACCTACCATGTTGCACTAGACACGTGACACTATTGTTTTATAAATTAGCATCTTTTCCTACTCGTTCCCACACGTGCTATATTTTATCGTTCTACGATCAATCTTAGATCAGTGAGGTAGAATTTTAACCTTTGAAGTTAGTAACGTCAGCAAAATGTTCACAACTTAGCATACATTAAAATTAATGAGTTGTTTAAAATTACAAATGCTGTTTACGACCGCAAATGAGTTGTCATAGCAGAGCTTAAATACAATATATTTGTTTGGGTGGTGAATGAATCATTTTACAACTCAAAGTTTTGAATTTTTAAAAGTGCTTAATCTTTTAACAAAATAAGTGAATTTGGGATAATTCTATTCCAAATGTAGAATTTTAAACACAAAAACAGTAAGCTCGTTCAGATATTTGCTAATAGTTGATTTAATTGAAGAGCATACGAATTTATCTGATATTTATCGATGACACAAATACAGATAAAAGTGAACGGTTGTCCTCAATTTTTATTTTCGCTTGTTTACATTTTTTAAAAAAATACTATTAAAAATAAACCGGAGTGATCTCCCCTAAACTTTCTCGAATATTCTAATATAACACTACGTGGGATGGCAACTCGGAATATAGACTTGATTTTTGCTTACTTAAACTTTTAAAAATAGAATAAAATCTAGTAGAAAAAAGAATTGCGCACCAAGCGAACGCCAATACAAAATGTGCATAATATTGCGCAATATTATTAGTACTTTATAAATTTACCTGCGCTTTTTGAGAAATCGGAAATAGCGTAAATTAGTACTTCCGTTCAACGCAAATTACTCAAAATTTGACAAACGTTAGATAATTAGATCTTTAACTTACAAGTGAAATTTCATTTATCTATCTGACATAGTGATCAAGTTATAGGCTTTTGAAAAATTAAATGTAGAAAAAGTACCATTTCCGGTTATCGGAAATCACTCAAAAGTTGATACGGATCTACGATTTTGATAAAATACATATATATTAAATTTCATCAACCTAGCTGTAACGGTACTCAAGTAATCGTGTTTACACACAGCCACAAACACACAGACACACAGACATACGGACAAGATTGCAAAATGTTTTTCCGTATCAGTGAGATGTAAAACAACAAGATTTGTAAAAATGTCGATTTTTTTGCACGATTACAATACTTTCTCTATACTTCTTATATACGAGAAAGTAAAAAAGAACTTTAAATAAAAACCCACGGGAAAACCCAACTTTATACACACAGCTTGAGAGGAGAACTTATGCAAGATCCGTTTCACTATAGCTGTGTAAAAATGATAACTCAAGAAATAAGCCAGAACATATTTATACATTTTAGGTAAAAATGTGGTTTTTATTTAGTTTTTATTTAATCATTCGAAAATGGATACTAAAGTAGGCATTGAAAAACTATGTATCTGATAACAAGCAAATACAAACTTCCCAATATTAAGTCAAGGTAAATAATCGATTTTTAATATTCCTCCATGAAACGTGGGTGATTTCCCTTATCCCTAGCTTCTCCTACTCCAGCTGTTCTTCCGAATTTTCTATTTCACCACTTTTTTTTTTAGCCTAATAGAGCTGGTAAAATACGAAGCCTGACTGTCAATGTGTTTTAAAGTTGTTTTTTAATTGTTGACTCTTTACAATGCACTAAAGCTTAGCGATTTTCTAATGAATTTAAACATTTAAGAAACGGTTAATTTAAAAAAAAAATTATTATTAATATTTCAAAAGGTAACAACAAATACAAGTAAAATGTATGTATTAAGTAATGTAAAATACAGTCACTATAGTTGTACATACTTTTTAAAAAAATCTACCGAATCTAAATTAATAATACACGTATACACGATCTTGTTATCTTAAAGAGTTAAAGACATATTTTTCTCTATCAAAATACGGAAAAACTTTTAAGAATTTAATGTTATCTTTTCCATGATTGTGATTTGGATGTAGATTTTACTATATAACCTTATAATTTGGTTTGATTAGCATTTAGTGTACCCTTACTGTCATTTTCTACCACACTACCGTTATCTTGTTGTATTTACCCACACTATCATTCCCTAGTTGTATTTAACTACACTAACATTTTCTAGTTTTTTTAACCACACTATCATTTTCTTGGTGTATTTAACTGCACTATTATTTTCTCTAGTTGTATTTAAAAAAACACTTCCATTTTCTAGTTGTATTTACGCACACTATCATTTCCTACCTGTATTTACCAACATCATATCCAGTTATTCAAACCCTTGTATCGTGGTTTTTACATTAATTTAACATAGAAATTGATGTGCGCTCGTGTTTTATTTCAGTGATTGCCCATTTATAAATTTATTCAGCGGGTAAAGTAAATAAAATAAATAAACAGTGCAAGAAAATGTGTTTTTTCAAAAATATTCAAATAACTACAATAACATTGTAAGAAGTAAAGATAAATTATATTAACTAAATATAATACTTTTGAAAATAATCATTTATATAATCAAATATTACAAAAATGATTGGGAAAGTCCAATCTTCTTTAAATTGAACTATTTATTACAAAACAATTATTATATACAACAATGAAAGCAGCTTCCTTTAGGAGAAATAATAACCAGTAAGTTGTTGCTTTAAGTTACGATAAAATAATACATCAATTTGCTTTTTCGTTGGACAACTCCGAAAAAATGTACACAATTTAACACAAAAAAAACAACATTTCAGTTTATAATAATTTACATAAATCATTAAGTCGATGGAGCATGTTTTTATTTTCTTATTTATGTTTGTATCCTGCCTACTACATGATATATACATTAATCTATGAGGTTATAATTAGCCCAAACATAACATATATAAGTGTTAATTAGGAGAGATTTAACTGTACCATAATTCATACAATTAGATACAATATCATTTCAGTGGGTACTTTGCTTAGAAGGATTAATTATTTAAGTGGAACTTATTTTGCCAATGCTAGTGTAAAGTTAATGTTATTTCTCTATTTATTTTACAATTGATTTTTAATCCATTGGCTTCCATTAATTGAAACAGAAACACGAACGATATTTTGAAATTATAAATGTTTTCAATGAAATACAGTTTTTAAAAAAATTAAGTAAACGTGCATAAACCATTATTATGTTGAGCTGTTTGTTTTAAAAACTTTATCTGTAGATTTGTAACTTTATGTGTCTCTTTCAAGTAAAATCCAAATTAAAGAATAAAAGTTATAAAACATACGTTTCATAATAATGAAATCAAATCAAACTTTAATGAAATATCACATAAATAAAACCAAACAAAAAACAAGTTTTACACAAATGTCTATTAAATAACCTATCAAATTACACGTGAATTTTAAAATTGTGTACTGTAAACAAAGTCCTTTATAAAATTAATATGCCGATGGAGCTGAAGATGCGGTACAAGCATTTTAAAACGTCCCTTAACTTAAATTTAATGTTCTATGAATTGAAAATAAACAGCCATACAATATATTTATCTGATGACGGTACAAAATTCAAACTAAAACTAGCATGAAAGTGATGTTTTGTAGCTCAAACATTTGTTTTTTTCTTTGTCAAAGAACATGTGTCTCCGTCACTTGCGATCTTAAATTAAAAGAGATCTTTATGACAACATTCAGAATGTATTATTAGACGACTGACTTTATTTTCTGTCTATACCTATCGCTGTTGTTTTTTATAATAACAGATGCATGCTGCATCAGAAAGAAAACAAAAACATAGATTTAATATATGTCAAAAATCATCACCAACGGTGAAGTAGAACACCTTTCGTCAACTTCCCAGGTGTTCGAAACTCACGGGGCTCTCGAGGGAGCCACCAGTCGAGGTACCGAAGTGTTCCAGGGTGCCGTCCAGTTTGTGTTTGCCAATAGACTATCGCTGCCTACAACGCACTCAGGTAGGGCGCTCTTTATAACAGATATAAACGCAACTATGTAAAGGGGGGCCCAATGAGCGATGGATATCCTGGTACAGCTTGCACCCCTGCCCCATCTGCTGGACGACCAATCACCTGACCCCAGTTTGGATGCCGTGGGGAAACTGATTTATTTTAAAGGTATTGGCAAATCTCCTCCCCCCTTAAACAAGTGTAACATCTGGACGAAATGCATATGTACTTTAACAGAATACCCCTCCACTCCACCTACCCGCCTCCCGGAAAAAAATCTCAATGTACTACGTCGCAGTATTCGTAATGCAACACATTTTTAGTTTTAAAAATGTAAAACATGCAATTATAAAACCATGAAACTAAAGGTTACAACTTTTTAAAATGCCTATATAATAGATTAAAAGTAAACAGCATAATAAATACATGAAATGAAAATTTGAAGATCATAATGATGTTAAATTGGTCTAAATTTCATTTCACTGAATGTTGCGATAGAATTGGGATTCCAGTACAAATTAGCTGTACCCCAAACAGCGTTTAGATGACAGCTTAAGCAGTCTCGAAACCACCAGGCTCCTTTAGAGGTTAATGCACAGTTATTAGTATTAAATACGTCGTTATCCCGGTCAAATGTTGTAAACATCATACCATTGTGGTAAGATAGTCTTTCCATGGCATCTCCTGTAAAGCCACCAACATGTAGCCTGTAGCCGTCTGACTCGCTAGAAATGTTGAAGCTGGAATATTTTGCGAAATATTTTTTTTCATTGAAGATCATATCCACTCTCAGTTCTGTTTGACGGTTTGATGTTAAGAGATAAATGTTCTCATTGCCCAGGTAAAAATTACCTAAACTAAAATCACCAAACCCATTTTTGTATTCCGTCCAGTTCCTGTAAAAATCTACAGTCCCAGAAACACGTCTTTGGAAAATGGTCCATCCTCCACCGTCTGTCACTGTGTCACACATGACCTGAAGTCCAGAGCTAAGGGTCACCAAAGGTCGGATCTCGCTCTGGCCTATGATATAAAATGTCCCTTATTATTTGGTTCGTTTTAAACAGACGATTGAAAAAATAGAGAACAAGGAAAATATGTACAAATTGATGAAGTATCTACAGTACATTAGGTAATCTTAATTAAAACATTCATTTGTTAAAATGTTTTTGTTAAGAAACTAATAGTAACTATCAAATGCAAAACATAACAATACATCGTGTACACGTTATTGAAATTCATCAGCAATGACAGAGACAATATATTATTACAACACCTGTACAAAACAGCCGGTCTGTATCTGAGATGGAACCATCAGACAGGACCGTGATGTTTCTGGTTGTGTTACAGAACTTTCCACTAGAGAAAATTTTTCCCTCAACTTTTTTTTGTGAAGCTTTCAGTGGGACTAGCCAGGAACCTGTGACATCAGACAAAATTTACACATTGAATATTAAGATGGGCATCCTTTATCAAATAGTTGTAAGTTAAAGTTCACATAACTCTGAAAGTTTTTAATTCACGCAGCATTCACCCTTTTACTTGAATTATTATTATCTACCACGCAGTTTTCCAGAAGTAAAAACGCTTTAAAAGTACCTAAAAATTCTAAAATTGCTGACGTTTATTCTTGTCTTCATGGCAACCAAAAAATCAAACCCCTTTTTAATGTTTAATACTTTTTTAATGTGTCAAACAAGTAATTACTTGTCAATAGGATTTATTTCTTCAATTGTAAAAAAAAATAAAGAACAAACGCGCATATTCCTTTAAAAGAACATTTAAAACATGTGAACTCACCCAAACTACAAAGTCTTGTGATATTGTTGTAAATGTAGCTGTAGCACGTTTTGTTGGAACTTGAACAAAGATGGGCGCAGGACAAAAGACTGACTTGGTCAAACTCTACATTGATGGGCAGCATGGTCACGTTTGTGTCATCAACAGCTTTATACTGGGTAAATTGTATTGGGTTCATTGACTGGGCTTTAAAGCAAAAAAAATAATGTCTGAAATGGTGTGGTTGGATCGTAATGCACAAACTCGCTAATCTGCACGACTTGAGTTCGTGTCCGAGACTGTAGTCCTTAGACCACCGTTACCATACTATAGTTATCCATGTTTTAAAAAGTTCCTATTTAACATTTAGTTTGTTATTAGGGGACTACAATATAATTTATCACGCCGGGGTCACAGAAGCTGTAAACTTTTAAAACTGATCTGTCGTGATCACTGGCATGCTCATTTACTGAAGTGTAAAGGACGAGGTGTATACATATATATCTATATATATATCTATATCTATCTATATATATCTATATTTATATATACATAGAGAGAGAGAGAGAGAGAGAGAGAGAGAGAAAGAGAGAAAGTGAGAGTGAGAGAGAGAGAGTGTCTAACTTTCTAAAAATATTCATGTTTGTAAAGCTAAAATAATTTTTAGGTAGGTTTGATTTTGTCCTAAAAGTGCAAATAGTATTTGAGAGAACGTATGTGTTCTCCGCACATTAGCAATACCTGTGTTGACTAAGTTTGAGTATATAACCACGAAAATATATAACACATTAAAAACAAACACAACTAACCTTGTGTGATGATACACAGGACTACTATAAAGATCACGGCCCACATTGTGTAGCAGGGCCACAATCCTTACAAAACTTGTGCTGTACTGAGACTTGTAACTCTTACTTGTTTCTAAAATAGTTTTAGTTTCATAAATATATCCATCAAATCGTGCCATACGGTTGGTGCACTCTATACATTAACTTACTTTGCGGTTGGTGCACTACACAAATTAACGTACCGCGCCGTTAGTGCACTCCATAAATTAACGTGCCGTGCTGTTGGTGCACTCTATTAATTAACGTACTATGCGGTTATTGTACTCGATAAATTAACATACTATACTGCTGGTGCACTCGTTAAAGTAACGTAACGTATGGCCGGTGCACTCAATAGATTAACGTAACATACGGCCGGTGCACTTAATAGATTAACGTAACATACGGCTGGTGCACTCAATAGATTAACGTAACATACGACTGGTGCACTCAATAGATTAACGTAACATACCGCAGGTGCACTCAATAAATTAACGTAGCATAACGCTGATGCACTCAATAAATTAACGTAGCATAACGCTGATGCACTCAATAAATTAACGTAACATAACGCTGATGCACTCAATAAATTAACGTAACATAACGCTGATGCACTCAATAAATTAACGTAACATAACGCTTATGCACTCAATAAATTAACTTAACATAACGCTGATGCACTCAATAAATTAACGTAACATAACGCTGATGCACTCAATAAATTAACGTAACATAACGCTGATGCACTCAATAAATTAACGTAACATAACGCTGATGCACTCAATAAATTAACGTAGCATAACGCTGATGCACTCTTCACAAAACCGTCTAAATAAGAAGTAAAACGTCACACTAATCGTCTGAACTTTCTCCCAGTCTATGAAATTTAGTTGCCATATATTACAATTCTTTTTCTTTTGTCTAGATTTCTTCTTTTATGAAACGTCTGTAAGACAATCAATCATTATAGTAATGATTACTCTAAATAGATTACTGAATGCAAGTTATAAGCTGCAAATATGCTTATGCTTGTCGGGCTACAATCAATATACATTTGTGTTTGTTTAGCATGAAAAATGGCAATTGAAATTGAATATTGACTAAGTTGCCTAGCGATTCAATAATATGTAACTAAGTTCAATTGAGGCTTCATATTGAATGTATATATTTTTCAAAGAGTGTACTTTGTTGATTATTGGGTATTTAATCATTCAAAATGTTTGCTGCAAGGAATCATGAAATTTATAAAACCTAATCACGTGTGTGTGACAAAGCAAAAAAAAACCGACCCAAATAATGACCACTTAAACTGCATTGAGTCAATAGATTTGAACACAATGGCTGCTTGTTTCACGTGTGATTGATTTATTGTTCATGCCAAATAAAAGACATCTCAGGTTACAAGGTCAGGAAAAAGTAGTGTCCTGGTTATCCAATATTGAACTGTCATTTGCGTGCTCATGAAATATGTTGCTATAATAGAACAGTTGCATAGCCGGAAGTAAGACAGGAAAAAAAAGTGTTTTGTTCGTTTTTTTGTTGTTGTTTTTTCTAGGCTAGTTAATAAGCATATTATTTAATGAAAATAAATTGTATGCAAATAAAACACGTCCTGTTTAAACTTAAAGAGCGGTAACTCAGTTAAATCTTTAACAGCGATAGCCAAGTATAAGCTTAAAGAGCAGTAACTCAGTTTAACAGCTTTCAGTGGTAACTCAGTTTAAGAATTCCTAGTGCCACTTTAATTCATAGAAACAGTGTAAATCAAACTATTGCTTTCAACTTTTAAAAGATTTATCTTATTTATTCCACTTTATCTGTGAATTAGAACTTCTTTTCCAAGTAGATCATGATTTTTTATGCCGAAAAAATCCTGGACGTATAGCCGCTACCTAGATGATGTGTTGACAGTTTCTCAGATTTTGATGTCACTTTATAGTAATGTTACCCTGTAATGTTACCCTGTAAAAAATACTATTTTGCCTACTATTTTATCACAAAATAATCTTCAACAGTCATAGATTTACAAACGTATATTAGAAAATTTACCTTGATAAAGATTTGGCTTGGTCGTGATTTATCGCGACAATCAACAATTATTAACATACTAAAGATACAACTCTTACATCAGTAACCGGTATATAATTTTACCAGTGTCAGCCCACGCCCCTTCTAATAGAAAAAATAGTTTGAAAGAAACACTAGCTGTATGATTGAGGTTTAGCGGCAAAAAGTAGGGTGGAGGGTAGGGCAATACAAATTGTGGGAGTGAGGGATGGAATAAATTTTCCGGTGAGACGGGCGGGCACTGGTGAAAGTTTATTTTTTTAACTCTAAATGCGACTTTTGTCAAGTTTTAGCATAAGTGCCAAGTCTAGGCGTATGACTACGACTATGTTTAGTATGAATGTATAGTAACTACGTGTTGATTAAGATTAAATCCGATTAAAATGCCAATTCTGGATACAAATCCGTTTTCAATTATATTTTTCGTTTCCTGTTAAATTTGAAGTTGCTGTCGTGATTTTTATTTTGATTTCGGTTTAGAGAAAAACAAATACTATCAATTTAGAGCCCTCAACGGGCCATTTACCTAGTCTATAATAATAGTTTCGCTATTCTGTCAGTGAAAGACTTTGACGTCACATGGAACATATAGAATATTTTCAAAGGAAAACAAAATATTAAGCCTACTGTTCTAAAGCCAGAAAAGTACACACAATAATAAATACATAAAAACGTTTATAATAACAAGCTTTCATAATTGCACTAAAAAGAAGAAAATAATACAAATTTTATTAAACATAACATAATTTTAAAAATATAATAAATCTGCGGTTACTTTAAATATATAAAAAAATTACTTTCTTTAAATATAATAATGCACTACTATTTATATCACTATGAATAAAAGCTTGGGCCGCTTGTTTAAATACTTATTATTATAAATTAAAAATCAAATGCCGAAAAAAATACCACAACAATAATGACCTCATTGATACTTCATATTAAAGATAACCGTCTAATTTATTTGGCAAATCTAAAAGTGGTCTGTATGTAGAGTTTTTTATGCCCCCCCCCCCCCCCTCTCACTGTAGAACGTCTATTGCCTCTCACCTTTTTTAAAAAAAAATTAAATTTCAATAGAAAAATTATACTTTTACCAGTGTCAGCCCTACACCAAGGAGAATTTCCCATCTCTCCCAAAAAATAACAAATAATAGTTTCAAATGCACCCTCCTCCCCCCCGGAGAAAAAAATTAAAAATGTCTGAAAGAAATACTGTATGCATAATAGAGGTTTAGTGGCCAAAAGAAAGAATTATAGCCTATTTCATGACGTAGCAGGTAAATCATTAAGGTAGTTCAATTGTACCTGCATCAAATTCTGTCAATACTTCTATAATGATATCATACTACATGAACCTAACATTCTATTGAAAACAATTTTTGTTTTGTTCTTTAGATGCTGATTCTTTTATATCTTTTATTGGGTTAGCAGGTCTATCAAACCATCGTAAATCAAATACATGAGACTGTTTTGTCAAAAATCAATACTATTGATTATTGGCTATTGATCTCTTACACTAGCCCACCTCACGTTTTTCACATAACATCTCACAACTTGTCTGATCTTCAATGTCTGCTATCGATCAAAAATGCTTTGTTTAAAAGCTTCGACAAGTTTTCAGTAATACATTTTTACAATTTGACTTTCTGTAAAATATCTTGATAATTTTTCAAAACTTTTTCCAATTTTTGTTTCTCCATCTTTTATAATCGGGAAAAGTGAATTGGACCACAAAGACTTTTAATAAACAAGAACGTTTAAAATTGTCAGCCGAGTCGGACAAAGAAACAATATATTGCTAATTTTCTACTTTTGAGTACGACCTAAACAGATGGGTTTTGTTTTTGTTTGTTTCAAGCTGCCAAACTGTAATTCTAGAATCTTGGAAATGTTTAAGGTCTGAAACAGCAATGGGATGTTAAAGTAGGACCTTACTAACGACAGCTGCTGCTTTCTTGAACTGATGCATCATCCTTTGTTCTAGTGTTAGAACTATCCACTTTCACACACTTATTCAAACTATCAACCTTTGTACTAGTATTGAAACTATCAACTTTCACACATTTATTTAAACTATCAACTTTTGTACTAGTATTAAAACTATCAACTTTCACACACTTATTCAAACTATCAACCTTTGTACTAGTGTTAGAACTATCAACTTTCACACATTTATTTAAACTATCAACTTTTGTACTAGTATTAAAACTATCAACTTTCACACACTTATTCAAACTATCAACCTTTGTACTAGTGTTAGAACTATCAACTTTCACAAACTTATTCAAACTATCAACCTTTGTACTAGTATTGAAACTATCAACTTTCACACAGTTATTCAAACTATCAACCTTTGTACTAGATTTGAAACTATCAACTTTCACACACTTATTCAAACTATCAACCTTTGTACTAGTATTAATACTATTACATTTTACAGAACTATCAACCTTTGTACTAGTATTAAAACTATTAACTTTCACACACTTATTCAAACTATCATCCTTTGTACTAGTATTACAACTATCAATTTGTATAGTATTGGTTAAAATATGAACACATTTCTTATACTAATTGGTAAATAGATGTGAAAAAACCTGCTTTCTAGACATTATGTCGTAATGAAAGGTAAGACGTTTTATGCAGTTTTCTGATGTCTAAAGATACAAAGTACAAATAGCCATAGATGCGATGATACAAAGTGAAACCATCCATTATTGTCATGTTTAATGATAAAAGTACAAACATCCATTAATAAACAGTAAAAACAGCCAGTAATGTGATGTTTTATGACAAACAGTAAAAACACACTTTATTGTGTTGTTTAAGGATAAAACGTGCAAACATCCATAATTGTGATGTTTAATGATAAACATAAAAACAGCCATTAATGTGCTTTTTAAAGTTCATAACTACATATGGCCAGTATTGTGGTGTTTGATACATTTCATTTTATTTTAAATGATAACTATTGTGTGTTAAGTCGGGGATTGGACGAAATATAAAGATATGGTGGAGGCCCTATGTTTCATAAGGAGCAAAGAGGACTAAGTCAAGTCAAGTATTGTGTATGTAATTGTCAAGTGATTTGGCAAGTAATTTGCGATTATAGAATCCTAATGAATTAATAGTAAAAAAAAGACAATATTCAATCATAAAATGTGAGAATAAAGGTAGAATCGAATAAAAGATCCTGTTTCTATTTTAATATCGATTTACAGTGATAACATTATAATTCCGAAATACTAAAAATCAGAAAATGCATCAAACTTTTATAATACCTACTTACAAATACGGTAAGACTATGCAAACATGAACTTTTGTTTGTTATAATAGAAAACGCAAGGAACCACCATAATAAGTCTTTAACAAATATTTTATAAATATGATTAGTATGACAAGAAAGTTACATCTATAGAGGATCTAATTTTAACCCTTTTTTTACTACGCACTTTCTACTACGCTTGATGCTTATGTCTAGCTGAAACATCTGATACAATAAACTCCTACATAGTTGCTAACACTCAAAATTGGTGCTATGACTACATTTACTCTAATAGCAGGTGTTTAATTTCTAAGCAACTGTTCCCTCTACAATAAATACACATCAAGACAAATTAGCAACATGTACCATTACAATAGCCAATTCAATGCACGAAATGACACTGTATAATATTATTGCAATCCCTCATACACAGATTCAAGTTCGCCTGTAGCCCACACTTTATATTGAAATACTTTATGCATAGAAAACCACATTAGAGGAGTGTTAAATTGTAAGATATTTTACAAAGGTAAAGTAGGACAGCTAATTATTTCAATAATTTTGGACAGAAAAAAACTGAAAATGAAACATTGTCAGTAGCTTCCTTCTCATGTAAGTCAATGCTTTTAGCAAGTGGATAAAAAACAATAACTTTGTATCTGAACAATTCTTAGGATAGCGTCCATAGTTTCTCGATCCTGTCGAATGTTTAAGGTAATAATTTTTTCACTTTGTTTTACAATATGATTGAATTGTAAATGTATGGTCTTCGGAAGTTTCAACATAAAGATTGTAATGAAAATGTTTGTCACAAACTAGCTTAGGAGATAAGTGGGGCAAGATGCTTCTTTAAAGATGTACCTTTACAAGTGTTAGGTATCTCATATTAAGTTATCCTTTTAATTAAATTGTTTTTTCGTAAGTACAAAGTGTATTTGTTTATTTTATTTTAAAAAGCTATCCAGTTATTGTTTTTTTAGGCTACAAGATACTTATTAAATAAAGTTAACATATAGAGTACAGAATTAAATTTGCCTCCCAAAACAGTGTTCCTACCAGACTTTTTTCTCCGATGGGGGGAGGGCACTTGATATTTTCGGGCAGGGGGGGGGGCTAAACTTCTGGGCTGCGGACGCTGGTACAAGTATATATTTTCTATATAAATTCAATTTCGTTCGAGGGGGTGGGGGCGGGGGCCGAGGGGGGGGGGGTTCTCTGCATCCCCCAAAAGAGATACATGGAAGAAAATCTGCTCCCAAATTATCGCAAGTACATTTGAAAAGGGGTTGTCCATAAACGACATCACACTAGTAGTGGGAAGATGGGTTTGTAATGTTTGTGATGTTGTATGATGAGGGGGCCTTGACAAATGAAGGAATAATACGTTCAGCAATACGATCAACCGCCTTTACTTACCCTAACGTGACTTAGGTACCCATTGAAGCTGGGTTGACTCAAGGACGTTCAAAATCGAGAATTCCGTGTTAGCAGTCTAGCACTATTGATCAAAAATATCTAACGCTAAATTTTGGAAACGTAAATATTCGTTGATTACTGTTCAACTACACAATAATTGCCAGACTTTTTATTAATTAAAGAGTTTCTTGTTTGCTAAGTTGGTGTGCATCAATGGTTTTCTTGTGCTCATGATGTCTTTTCTCCCAGCCGACTATCCCACTTCTCCCGGACTATCCTACTTCTCCCGGACTATCCCACATCTCATGAATATATAATAACTTTCAAATTGTATATTCTGTCAGTCTCTATTTTCTATCCAGAGTGTTAAAAACTGTTTAAACATTGAGCAATAAAAGGTTATTATGGTTTAAAAAGGTTCGAGAGTATGCTACGAAAATAAAAGAGAGAAAAAACAACTTTGTTGATAGTTTTAACTGACGTCACACTCCCCACCAAGCTCTTCTATAAAATTGAATGAAAAAATGTATTAATGGTGGGTTTCAAAAAGCTGTTTTTAAAAGTATGATCGGACTTCACACAGATACTTGGTTTGAGTCCCACAGCTCCAATCATTGAATGGGGAGTAATAGGCATCGTATGCCACACAATCCTCGTTAAACGTATTATCAGGTTCTTCTGAAATTAAATGATGAATTATTGTTTAAAAAAAGATTAAATATCTCCGAAAAACCTAAAAAGATCAGTTAAGTGATCAAAATATAATAATGCTTTTTTTGGTCATTGGGTTCAATAATAGATAAAAGCTTATTAATCCAATTTTTTATAGAGAGATTTCTAGAGTAAAATGTATAAGTGACAATTCGCTTTGAAATTTTGATCACAGTAATAAAACTTTTTAGTTATGAAAAATTAATTCAGTAGCGGCCTTTGTAAGTTAAATTCACAATTTTGTTATCATGTGGTACCCTTAAAACAAATCTACAAATAAAAGAAATAGCTCGAACGATCATAGAGGGCAATTAAATTATATTTCAAAAAATCATTTTCGCAGTGCTATATTGTAAGCTTATCAATAACTTTTCGTATTACCATTATAAACCAGTTATTTTGTTATCTGATTTGGCAGATTCACAAAAAATTCTATACTAGTGCAGAATGTCTATAATTAAAACATATTTAGAAAATTAACTGTTAAGTTATATGACCAGAATTATATTAGTAACTTTAAAAAAAAAATATTGAGTTCAACAATGTATTTATTTGTTAAATTTTATTTTTTGCTGAGCTTCAGAAGTCAAAAATATTTTTTTTTAATTTTACGTCTAAATTTTCAAATTCGCGAGAAATATTTAGTTAATTTTAAACATTACCGTCCATAGTTTGGTTCGCAGCTTACCTAACGAATCAAAATGCATCTTATCGATAACTTAGGTGCTATAATGGTATATGAAACAAACAAATCATTAACTCACTATATGGAAAGAGAATTTTTCTATGTTCAGTGGTTAATATGGACTGGTCCAAGTCCCACACAAATTGGCCCTCTACTGCCTCGTCGGTTAGACCAATCCAGAGGTTTTGGCTGCCACCAATGTGCTCGATAATTGTTCTCTTCTCTATCGTATTTTGTGTCAGGGAATAGAGATTTGATCCCATGTCTGAATATAGTTATTTACACATATATAAAAATAAATAAATAAATATATATATATATATATATATATATATAAATATAAATAAATATATATATATATATATATATATATATATATATATATATATATATATATATATATATATATATATATATATATATATATATATATATGTATATATATTTATATATTTATATATTTATATATATATATATATTTATATATATATATATATATTTATATATATATATATATATATATATATATATATATATATATATATATATATATATATATATATATATATATATATATTATATATATATATATATATATATATATATATATATATATATATATATATATATATATATTTATATATATATATATATATATATATGCCTATATATAAATGATGAAGTTGGGTAATTTTTATGCCTTTAGGAATAAAAAGTTATTGTAAGACAAAACTTAAGTCGGATACAGTTTATTATTACTTTGAATCTACCTATATTGTAAACTAGACAACAAAGTAATCTATATTTTTTTCTGGTAAGTCATTACCAAGCAATTATATATATATATATATATATATATATATATATATATATATATATATATATATATATATATATATATGCTTATATTATTTCTAGGTGTTATTAAAACGAGTTTGAATTAAAATTCAATTAGAACTCTTGCCGTTACAGGCCGTACGTCCAGTATAGAAATCTGTAGCGACCGATGACTTGTACACACAGACACTGACGTTGTGTTGTGTGACTACGAAAAATTGGGCCGTCGTGTTACAGAAATATCCAGAGGAATGAAACGGTTGTTGGTCTGTTGCGTTCTCTAGTCCTAGCCGGGGTACCACCCAAGAACCTAAAGTAAAATAAATGAAAGCACAAATAATAGAGGAAAGGGGTTATCCATAAATGACGTCACTCTTTTTTTGACGATTTTTACCTCCCCCTCCCCTCCGTCACACGTCGTCACAAAAATCCAGACCCCCGCATAACATGACGTCACACCTCAGTCTACAACCCCCCCCCCCTCAAAATTGCAGTTGAATTTTTCTTTAAACATCGATATTTTTCCAAAGTCTTGTCTGAACTCTGTCAAAATAGAGGATTTTTAATCCATTCCTACTTAAAAAGTGTTCTAAAACGCGAAATGACGACTAAAATTCGTTTTCTAGCATTGCTTTTTTTAAAATGCAAAAGTGAGACGTCGCACGATCTGACCCACCCACCCCCCCCCCCCCCCCCTCTCCCCCTCATCACACACCGTCACAAAATTACGGATCCCCCATCCCCCTACGAGTGTGAAGTCATTTATGGACGACCCCTAATGTATGTTTTAAAATTATTATTGGTTTTGACATTTGTGTAGAGCAGGGGTCTCCAAAATTTTCAGTCCGAGGGCCGCATTAACAATCAAATTTCAAATTTCAGTTCGGGGGCCAGTTTCTTCCAGGCATGTCATTGATTTTTCTGGGCAAAGTTCCTCAGCCATCACCAACAAACGTTTTTTCCGTGGACAAAAACATCTCCGCGGGCCGGATGAGACGACATCGCGGGCCGCATCTATCCCGCGGGCCGTAGTTTGGAGACCCCTGGTGTATAGTATATTTGATTTGTTTGTTTTTTTTATTAAAAAGATAAATGCCATTAAGTCAGAATCTTTTGTGGATATTGTTACATAATCCTTAAATACTTTTTACTCATAATATAAGCTTATTCAATATCAAACTTCGTGCTAAAAAAATAAAATAAAAAAAAAATTCATAAAAAACGTTTTAATAACAAGCTTTTATGTAATGATGCACTAAAAAGTAGAAAATAAATTATAGACTACTATTTAAATAACTATAAAGAAAAGCGTGGGTCACTTTAGTATCTATTGGATACCTTTACTAATGTTAAGGAAGACACCCACGCTTTTCTTTATAGTTATTTAAATAGTAGTCTATAATTTATTTTCTACTTTTTAGTGCATCATTACATAAAAGCTTGTTATTAAAACGTTTTTTATGAATTTTTTTTCAGTACTTTACATGTTTTATCTACAATAGAGTTACATGACTAAAAACCATTGCGCGCCTACTGAATATCACGTTCAGTAGGCGCGTAATGGTTTTTGAACGCAGCCATTACGTGGTCGTGATGGCGCAGCTATTGATGACGCGTGTGGTGTGGTTGGCTAGACATGCCTACTAATTCGGTCCAAATTTTAATTAATTCGTAAAAAATCAATTAGGCATCCAATTAAGTCAAATTTAGTTTCAGATTGCATTGTCTTCATGTCTTGACCCACGTGCCAACTGTGAATCGTGTCGGTCAAGTAGAACTGTCCGAATTTTCACTCCTGCGTTTCCGTCTAGACTGACGACTGACGACTGACGACAGAGGAAGTGAGTTAAATAAAAGCTTGTAATAACATGCAGGCCTAATCGACTTAGGTTTGTTTCTAGAATATTGTTAATGTTATTGATTCTCGTACATGACTTTAAATTAAATATTTGAGTTGACTTGGAATACCTATAACCACATCCTGTCTCTGTATTTAGTTCTAATTGTTTAAGTCAGATACATTTGTATTTAAAACAGTTAAAGTTCTCTTCATATTGATGCATTTTTTTGTTTTAATTAATATTCTCTATTTAACTTTGAAAAAAAGTACATAAACGACTGTTATAAGAAGTTTACCTAAGTGACACTCCTGTATCGTCTTGTTGTACCTAAAGCTAAAGCACATGTAGGGGTAGGTGGAGCAGATTTTCCCACAAGTCAAAAGGCTCGCGGCATGAACTTTCATCCCCAGTGATGCCATAGATAAAGCATTGCTTGTCACTTTCTCGTAGTGTTTAGTTACAATATCGTAGAGTGAAACGGGTGCTAAATGAGAAAGTTTTTTGTGCTACAATAATATAATACTTATAACAAGGAAATATAAACAAAAGAAATAATTTATATTTACTAGACAACCCAGCTTCTCGCTGGAAAACAATATGTCGCCTACATTACATAACATCAACTAATAGTTGTACTTTGCGCTGTTTCCGTTTTCTCAAAATAAGCAATTGTAATTTATTTTTAACTTTTGAAAGCAAAATTCGAACACTTCAAACTTTTCACGTAGGTCAAGACTCAAAGACACTTTTTTTGACATAACATGTTACTTAATTTATTGATTATTTGGAAAATAAACAAGGTTTTTATAAAGTGCAAATGTTCTACATTATTATATACATGTTCTTTACAGTTCATTTGGTGCGCAATTAACTTGAAGGTGATTCTATTGTATTTAAAAATATATTTAAAAATTTACTTACCCATCACAAAGCATAGTATTACCATTCCAACAAGAACAATTTCAAAATATATTTGCATATGCATTTTTTCGTTTTACTTCTGCAATATTTTTGTCGCTCCCTTTTTATGAATCGAAGCGTAATATAAACTTCCTTTAACAGATTTTATTATACATAGGTATTTTTTTTTTTAAATATGGTAGTTATTGTTACGTTTTTTAAATCCAAAACCTGCCGAAGCTTATATCACTCATACCTTCGATGTATTTTTTCGATGTGCAAGTTTATGAATGTTTGTAGTTTCTTCAACTTATATTTAGAGCGTGACGTATAAATTATTTAAAACGCTGTTTACAACGATGAAG
The DNA here is from genome assembly GCF_028476545.2 of Physella acuta. NCBI lineage: Eukaryota > Metazoa > Mollusca > Gastropoda > Physidae > Physella > Physella acuta. Next base: position 74,877 of record NW_026733288.1, read on the forward strand.
ATTATTGGATTGTGGTACGTATATCTTTCAAAGATCTTAAAATATTTTTGGTCTCATAGTTAAATGGTTAAATTATTATTTATTAATCCATCTGTGAACACGTTTTCAGAAGGTTCAATACATTCATCGTAGTTTAGGCGAACATTAGGAGCGGGCTTAAAACAAAGACTGAACTACTTTGCCTATTTACTCTGCTATTTGATAATTAAAGTGTTTCGTGAAACTTGGCTAGAAAAGTAGGCGCACTTAGTCTAAAACTACATAGTAGTTTTTTCATGGTAAAATACACTAACGTAGTTCTAAACATAAACCCAGTGGCGTAGCGAGAACGGGTGTCACTCGGTTCGGCACTTAATGGTGTCAACCCCCCCCCCAGAGGCGTAGCGACCCTTCTCGGGAACAAACTTTCAAATTTTCGATTTGCATCCCTCTTCCTTCAAATTTTCGATTTGCAACCCCTCACACTTTCGATTTACACCCCCACCCCTCGAACTTTCGATTTACACACCCCTCAAGTTTTTCTCTATCTTTTTTGCCTTGGTGTCACCACCCCCCCCCCCCCCCTAAATGGTGTCACCCGGTGGGATCCACACCCCCGCCCCCCCCTCGCTACGCCTCTGCCTAACAATAACATTAAATCTAAACTTAACCTGTACTTAACCTAAACTTAACCTAAACTTAACCTAAACCTAAACCTAAACCTAAACCTAAACCTAAACCTAAACCTAAACCTAAACCTAAACCTAAACCTAAACCTAAACCTAAACCTAAACCTAAACCTAAACCTAAACCTAAACCTAAACCTAAACCTAAACCTAAACCTAAACCTAAACCTAAACCTAAACCTAAACCTAAACCTAAACCTAAACCTAAACCTAAACCTAAACCTAAACCTAAACCTAAACCTAAACCTAAACCTAAACCTAAACCTAAACCTAAACCTAAACCTAAACCTAAACCTAAACCTAAACCTAAACCTAAACCTAAACCTAAACCTAAACCTAAACCTAAACCTAAACCTAAACCTAAACCTAAACCTAAACCTAAACATAAACCTAAACCTAAACCTAAACCTAAACCTAAACCTAAACCTAAACCTAAACCTAAACCTAAACCTAAACCTAAACCTAAACCTAAACCTAAACCTAAACCTAAACCTAAACCTAAACCTAAACCTAATCCTAATCCTAATCCTAAACCTAAACCTAAACCTAAACCTAAACGTAAACGTAAACGTAAACGTAAACGTAAACGTAAACGTAAACGTAAACGTAAACGTAAACGTAAACGTTAACGTAAACGTAAACGTAAACGTAAACGTAAACGTAAACGTAAACCGTCACCACCACCGCCAGCACCACCATCATCACCAACACCAACACCAACACCACCACCACGCATAGAACATAGAACATAGAACATAGAACATAGAACATAGAACATAGAACATAGAACATAGAACATAGAACATAGAACATAGAACATAGAACATAGAACATAGAACATAGAACATAGAACATAGAACATAGAACATAGAACATAGAACATAGAACATAGAACATAGAACATAGAACATAGAACATAGAACATAGAACATAGAACATAGAACATAGAACATAGAACATAGAACATAGAACATAGAACATAGAACATAGAACATAGAACATAGAACATAGAACATAGAACATAGAACATAGAACATAGAACATAGAACATAGAACATAGAACATAGAACATAGAACATAGAACATAGAACATAGAACATAGAACATAGAACATAGAACATAGAACATAGAACATAGAACATAGAACATAGAACATAGAACATAGAACATAGAACATAGAACATAGAACATAGAACATAGAACATAGAACATAGAACATAGAACATAGAACATAGAACATAGAACATAGAACATAGAACATAGAACATAGAACATAGAACATAGAACATAGAACATAGAACATAGAACATAGTACACAGTACACAGAACACAGTACGCAGAACGCGGAACGCGGAACGTGGAACGTGGAACGTAGAACGTAGAACGTAGAACGTAGAACTTGGAAAGTAAAACGTAGAACGTTGAACGTAGAACATTGAACGTTAAAATTGAACATTGAACAAAGACGTTGAACATTGAACATTGGATATTGGGCATAGAACATAGGACATAGAACAATGAACCTTGAACACAGACCTAGTTATAACAATATTTAGAAGACAATAACCAATAACAATTTTATTATCTGGAAAACAATTTATCATTCTTTTGTTGCAACCTCTTTTTGAAAAAGCTTTGACTGAATGTTAACTATACCAGTAATAATTAGCCCTTCATTAATATTTCTTACTTATGAAGGAACTAAAGAAAAACACATAGAACATAATTTGTTTTGTTTTCTCCTCAAATAAGGTGTGCGGTTCTCAAACATTTAAACCGACCAGAACATCGAAATTCGGGGAGACTTACAGTTTTTGGTAACGGGCAATCTTTTTTACCCTGGGTATTTTGAAGGTGCAAACAAGTTAACTTTAACGACAAAAACAAATTAACCCTGCAATGAGCAGTGTATTTATAAAGTTGTAAAATAATTTAAATATTTTATTTTCAAGCAAGCAGAATTTCCATTTGTTTTATTCTGCTAAAAGCAATGGTTAACATATCCTAAAACAGCTTTATAATTAAATGATAAATAATTTGATTAGTAGTTACATCTCTTGAGGTGTTATAATAGTCTTCTATTTAGCTTGCGTTTAGCTTACCAAAAACAAACTATATATATATATATATATATATATATATATATATATATATATATATATATATATATATATATATAAACATATATATATATATATATATATATATTGAGTTTACAAAAGAGCAAAATTAGAGATACAGTTATTTTACTAAAGATTGTGGTGGGTAACATATTTACTATTTTACCCACCACCGGCTCCAACACTAATCGTTAATGCCAACTCAACATAAAAGAATCCTAAACTTGTGTATAACTTGCTGTTGTTGTAGCTAAATCTATCTTTATACTACTAAAACTTTAGTTCTTTTCAAGTTTGCATATGTTTTGTTTAATTTTTAACTTATTTTATTTTTTGTGTCTGTTTGGTTACACGAGAGCATCTGCAGTATGTGTAGAACTGTAAAATACGTATTTATGTAGAGAATAATGTTCTTTTTTACCAAACTGTTAATCACAAATTCATTTACAGATTTTAATTAATTTATTGATATATTCAATGCTAGAAACACCACGTTAATTATACAAGTTCAGAACAATTACTTTATTTATAATCACGTCACATGATTCATTTACTTTTTATAACAAACATGGAAGATCATGTTGCTCATTCAAAAGTTTTACACATCATAAATCTAATTTTTCTTTCGGCTATAGCTTTAACCCTTTCAGAACCACAAGGAATGCACGCATATTTTCAAATATATGTGCGCATATTTAATAGTAAAATGGTTTTAAAAATGTTAACGGTTTTTTTTATATCTCAAATAGATTTTGAGATACAGCATGGGACATGTATGTCCATATGGGCGTCAAGGGAAAGTTACATCAAAATGATTATTATAAAGGTGATCAAACGTGTATTTGTTGTTCTGGTACATTGGGAATTAAGAATAGCACTAATGAAAACACATTTATGTCTTATATGAGTGTATAGTCACATATGAATGAACATTTTGAAAGCAGTCACGTGATTTTATGTAATAATAAGCGAATAGAAATCACACATATTGTTAGTTCTCTTCTTAGTCTTTTCTCTTGCACATTGTGCATAACTTGTGCGTTTTTCTTCCTTTGATTCGCCAATTCGTGTTCACGTTGTGATGTTAAAGTTAATTTCTTCCCTCTACGACCAATTCTTGAAGTGATATTTCTTTCATGTTATGCCTAAATGAGAGCTCTCTCTATCATTTGCCTATATTCAAGCTTGGTTTTGCATTGTAGCCAGGCTTGAATTCATGCCACGTCTTAAAGCCTTTTTTAAACTTCAAATCTATATCTTGGTATCACAATATCAACATATTAAACAAGGATATCAGGTTCCGCGGGCTAGTAGTCTTGAAGGTTAGAAGTACTTGGTATCCCATCACAAGTTTCATTCTCAAAAATGTACAGATGTCTTGTGATAATCAGAGCTACCAAGCACTCAAAATAACAAATCTTTTATATGCCAAATATCCTTGGGATCTTCATTACAATCAACATCTATTGTAAATGTCCCATAACCATAGTCAATAACTTGTATTTGAAAGTGTGTTTCCTGAAGCCTCTGGTTGAAAACAATATCTTGTTCCATTATCCTTTTTCCTTGCACGTCATGTTCCATTAACAATAATGAAACGTGTAAGCTTAGAGTCTAGGTCAACACCCCCCTCCGCCCGTCAAATACCCCCCTCCCCCCGGCGATGCTGAAGAATCCTGACCTTCACCCCAAACTCCAACCCTATAGCTAACCCTATCATCAATTCCTAAACTCAATGCTAAACCAAGATGTAGACCTTACACTAACCCTAACCTAACCCTAACATATCGGGGGGGGGGGGGGTATGTCCGAGAGGTAATTGTCTCTGTTAACGCTTCCTGTGAGGGGAAAAATCTAGTGGGCATCGTATATTTTTTGTGCTCGTTGTTCTAAAAATCTTTACAAGTTTACCTCTATTTTACGAAATAACGTGCAGATTAGAGAGAGTATCGTCCCGAAAAATGTTTTAATTGGAATTATTGCTATTACATTATCTAAAAATATTGTACAAGTTCACAGTTCTAGAAATGCGCGCGGTACCAATTCAAGCGTGAAACTTCAGTTCATCATTTATCCTTTATGTACTTACGACAAAATAACCGTTCTGTCATGGGTGACCGATGAGGTTTGCCGTATCAGCCCTTTAATCAGTCAAACACATCCATAATTAATAGAAAGAACTCGTTTGTTGTCGGTTTTTAGCCGGTCCATTGAAAGAACTCGTTTGTTGTCGGTTTTTAGCCGGTCCATTGAAAGAACTCGTTTGTTGTCGGTTTTTAGCCGGTCCATTGAAAGAACTCGTTTGTTGTCGGTTTTTAGCCGGTCCATTGAAAGAACTCGTTTGTTGTCGGTTTTTAGCCGGTCCATTGAAAGAACTCGTTTGTTGTCGGTTTTTCGCCGGTCCATTGAAAGAACTCGTTTGTTGTCGGTTTTTCGCCGGTCCATTGAAACTGGTGCTGTGACACAGAGAATTTCAAATGTATTTTTCCCGTGGGTCTTGGTACCACGGTGCGAGCGGGGTAATTGTACGCGATGCCAAGCTTGCTCATAAGACGAGATGAAATATTGTGATGAGTCACATTATTACCTTGAATAGATGAGGTCATACAAAGAGGTTACCCTGACACTGTTATGTTAGTTAAGTTACTCTGTTCATGGGGCAAGTGAAGTAGAGTTCACATGTTTCTGTGATCACCGTTGATGCCTATCTGTCTTTACTTTCCCTAAAGTGAGTAACGTACCCGATCGGAGCTGGGTGGACTCAGAGACGTTCCACTGACTAGAACCCGGGTTCGAACTCGAGTTAGAAGTAAAGCGCTCTACGCCACGCCATCCCAAACACTACTGTGTGAGGTAACTTAATATTAGCTCATATAAAATTAACGAATTACGTAATGAGGTCATTCTGAGATTTGATTATGTGAGGTAATTTGATAAAATGTCTATGAAAATTACGAAAACGAGAGGTAATTTTATGAGGTCAGTGTGTGATACAATTTTGATGTCGCCTTGAGACTCAACGACTATGTGAGTTAAGTTGAAAAATAAATCGTTCCGCCCCGAACTTAAAAATCTGATATTAAGTAGTTGCTTTTTAAGAACTTGTCGGCATGTGAATAGAGCATTGTTAAAGTATTTCGCTGCGCTGTGTACTAGGTTTAATGACGTATTAAACAGCTAGCTTGCTACATATGATTACCTAATTAAATATGCAGCATTAAAGCATTAACTAGAGACTCGCGAATACAATATCAGATCATATCCATGTCGGTAAAACAAAACCACAGAATTTCTTTTCTTCTAAATATTTAAAGACACGTCTTTTGAAACGACATCATTGATCCGCTGTTCGTGAGAATGTGAACGTGTCTAAAAATGATTAAAACAAATTAGAAGATACTGCGTGCACATTTTAAGCTGTAACTGAAAATAATGATAATAAAATAACGAATTAATGTCGTAAGCGGTTATAATTTTTACTCATAACAACAAATGCAGTCAAACTTAGATTAAAAATATATTGTAACTCACTAATTGCTGTGTTCATTATAATTATTAGCTGATAGACCTTCATTAGATCAATGTAAACGTTGTAAGATCGCCAAATATTATGAACTCACTTTCTCACTACAGGCAAGTTATAAAAATTGTTATCGAAACATTAGCTATGGTAATAAATATGTAAATAGATAAGATCTCAATAAGTTTAATGTTTTTTACAGTGATTAGAAACAAATGTGACTATTAAGCGATGATAGTTAAGATTTTTTAATTCAGAAAAATAAGCTGCTTTATCAGTTTCAGTATACAATGTCAACAACGAAGATCGCTAATAAAAAACTATAATCTAAGTTATAATATCATACTTATTTAGATCGGCTTTATATTCTAAAACTACAATATATCAACAGTTGTGTATGCAAACCATTATGTCAAGAGACAACTAATTTTGTTTCATTGAATTTGCGAACTTGTCATCGTCTTCTCGACGCCTGGGTGAGTACACAACAAGAACGTGACGTGTTCATCACATTTATATCAGGCGAGTCAACCTGTACCACAATGTCTTTCAAAATCGACAAAAATTATGTATTGGTAATATTGTTTGAAGAAGGTGCGAGAGAGTATCGGCAAGTTACTTACTTTGATGAAAACTGTACACACCTGAAATACTTAGACAGACATATTTAAATATTATATACATATACATATATATATATATATATATATATATATATATATATATATATATACATATATATATATATATATATATATATATATATATATATATATATATATATATATATATATATATATATTATGCACGTCACCTTAGCATACACTACACAACATCTGAGCACACATCTAAATATTACTTGATACCTCTTATAATACAATAGCTAATAATTTGTTAAATATAATCCTACTATAACTAGGCCACACGTTATTAATAATAACAGATGCTTATTTTGTATTGTGAAACTATTTTTTAAACGAGCTTGAAACAAAATTGACCAACACTATACAATATATTGGCAAGATATAGACTTAGACACAGTAAAATTGTTGGGTTAACTAAGTAGTATATCTGAGAATTATTTTTACTTGCGTATGTTGTGATATCATAACAGCCGCCTTATTAAATATGTAAACAGCATGAAGCTTTACGTTGTAGCTGATGGAATAAAGTTTAGATTATATGCACGTTTGCAATAAATAATAAGATTATTTATAAAAAATGGAAGTTTGCAAAACAAAATCATGGCAAATAGAATAATTCCTCTAAATATTTAAAGACAAGTCATTTGAAACGACATCATTGTTCCGCATTTCCTCATCGCTGAGTTTAACCTTCACACAACTGGACAGTATATCAGACCACACGATATTTACAGACTTGCTTGAATAAAAGAAAATATCGTGATGTGATACATCTCGGCGAATCCCCACTGGGTTTCCGTATACAGGAAATAAAAAAATAAAAGTATTTTTCTCTCTATTGTGTACACGTGTGTTCGCCTAGATCAGAGGTGGGCAAAGTGCCACTCGCGGCCCGCCATAGAACTTTTTGTGGCCCGCCTTGAACTGAGATTTGTTTCTTGCCCGTGACGGATAATATTTTTATCTTTGAGCGGCAATTACAATGCGCAGGCTGTGAAAATACGTTCTTTTCCACTTTGTTTTAGTTCAATGTAATGTTATCTAAAAAATACAATCCTTTTAATTTGAAGTTTTTTGTTGTGATCTATGAATATGATATTTAAAAAAAAAAACATGCATTTTTTATGTTGGTTTTTTTTTTTTTTTTTTTTTTGCAATTCGTTGAGTTTTCGATTTCATGGTTTTCTTTGTACTTACTAGTTTTTTAGAATGTTGACATGTATTAGTAACAAAAAAATTGTGTTATATAATAAAAAAATTGTTTAAGGATAAAACTGGTTCACTGCATCATTCGACTGAATTTTAAAATTATTAAATTTCGTTATAAAGGACATTTTTAAAAAAAATAATTACGTTGAAGCTTGCAGGTTAAGTGTGGTGTTACTTTTATCAAAAAGCTTATCTTTCTCCAACTGCCCAACCCCATCCACCAACTCATCTTTCTAACTTTCGCTAATTCTGATGAACTGTGTATAATATTTTAAATTTTAATTTTTATTTTGCAATGATTAAAGAAAGGCTGGACACTTTATTTATTCATGCAGGCGAAGAGTGTTGAGTAGCGACGATTGAGATCCCCCACAATTATAATCTCAAAATGACAGCTGCTTTACTCTATATTGTGTTTATTGGACTTGTGTCCCCTTCTGTCAAAGGATAAAATTCGGAACAAAAACAAAGGTACAAAAAAGATAATCCACACCTCACATTAGTGAGTTTAGTTTTGTCAAAAATATATATTGAGTTGTTTCCCTTAGTACAAAAAAAACAACAACAACGCAAAATAAAATGTTAATTTTTGCCAGTTAGCTTGATTAAAAAGGTAATGTTTCAGAAATCATAGTTTAATAAATAAATGTCAACCTAGGCAATGCTTAAATATTATTAGAACCATATTTTTATTTTATAAATATTTTAAAATGTGAAGTGGCTGTTAAACAAGATTTTGACATTTTAAAATAAATTATTGGACTTTCTACCTAGTGTCTAAAAATGACAAAGTTCTATACAGCTTTTAGGATCGTCACGTTCTTTAATTGTGATCTCAATGGCTTGTTCATTGTCACTTTTAATCTTTAAACATTAATACGAAAGCTTAAAAGTTATTTTGAATAAAAAAATTGTATTCGATCTATTTCAAATCTAGTTTTGTATTTTTTTGTCGGTCACATTTTCATATAAAAATCTTGCGTCATTACTTTTTTAAAAATATTACTAATAATCAAAATATATTTACATTTAATTTGTTTTCAAAAAAGCAATTACATTTTCTTTTTTAATGTAATGAAAATGTATAGCTATTTCAACAAAAAAAAAAACAACATTATTTTAACTTTTATGTCGTTTTTATTTAAGACTTAAAATTTAATTTTCACGAATATTTGTGATATTTTGTTTTCGGCCTTGTATACGAAATAATATATACTTTTATTTTTCTCAAAGTACAAAGCTGCTATAATGATGTAGGAGAAGTGTTCTCTGATCACTGCTACTTTGTGTCGTATACATCAACAACATGGAAGGTCTCACAGCATTTATGTACTGAAATGGGGGCTAACCTGGTAACTTTAAAGTCCAAAGAGGAGATCGCTTTCTTAAACAGAATGGTAAAAAAACAAATCAATAAACCATAGCCAAAATGACAAAATAACTTTTTTCTATTTTTGTTTTTGGCAAAAGAAAGTTAGGGAGAGTTCGGCCAAAGAAATCTGCAGATCTATGGTTGGTACCCTACACCCCAGCAGGACAGAGGAATTAGTAGACCTTTGGTTGGTGTCTATAGCCCAACATTACAGAGACATTCTATAGATCTTTGGTTGGTGGCCTATAACCCAACAGAACATATGATTTTGTAGATCTTTGGTTGGTGGTCTATACCCTAGACGATGTGACGGGTTATGATGAAGATGTTGACGATGCTGATGAAGATAAAAATATCTGGTTTAAATATATCGTATGGAGTCATTAATTCCACCGCTTTGTTTGAGGTACCCAACTCACTTAAAGGAAATTGAAATTGAAATTCCTTCTTATGTCCTTGTCGCAAAAAGCAGGCGAACTCTACTTCGTATAAAATTATCATTGATTGGTTTAAAATGACACCTTTTTTGTACTACTTAAAGCACAAGCACTATTTTATTTAAGAAAATAACTTAAAGAGACTTCATTGAATGAAAGATATTATTTTTATTTTTTAAGGTGTTTTTGGGGTATTGTTGGATTGGTTTGTACGCTGAGTCAGTTAATCAGCCATAGAAGTGAGTTGCTTGTATCGTTGCTTGTACACTATTACACACAGCTTTCGTTGTATGTCCACAGTTTTACTCTCAATTTAACTCGTGTAAATGTTTTGTTTTTTATAGTTAAAATACGGTTGAAAATATAATTTTAACAAGCTTTGTTTAAAGATTGGAATCGAATTCCCAGATGGGTTGATGGAGGGGAATTAAACTTCACAAGATGGAGTGCTGGACAGCCGAACCTAAAGGATGAACACTGTGTATTTATATGGTCAAATTGTGGTAGAGTCAATTTCAATCCATAGTTTTAATTTATTATTTACATATTTAAGTAGAGTAATAATCAACAGTAATTACACTTAGTTTTATGTAAGTGTAAAAGAAGTTTGATACGTGTAATTTATATTTTGACTTTTCCCAGATCAGTGGCATGACTACCCATGCACTTATGAAGCTTTTTCATTGTGTTAAAAACCTTTCAATCAGACCCGTTATAAGCTGATCACAAAAACAATAGATGCGGGACAGAAATATGTTGACCAATACAATAAGAGGAGCTTTTTAAATTTTTTTTTACCTATAATCATTTTTTAATACATAAATATACAAAAATATCAATAAAAAGGAGTTCAAATGTATATTTCTTTATCAAATATTTCAATGCATATATTATATGTGCTTAGAGTTTACAATAAAACAAATGCTTTTAAAAAAAAAAATTAAAGCGCTAAAAATAAGAAAATAAAACTAATTTGATTTCTTTTAATAAAAGATTTTGTCGCTCATGACATCTTATACATACTTAGCGATCAAATCTTTTCTGAGAGAAAGAAATTTAGTTTATTTACTATAATTAATTTGCATATTCTTCACTTTCAGAAAATAAAACTTTCAGCGTGGTTTTGTCAGCTTCTCATAAACCAAGTATGAGTTCTGTGTTTTTGCTGCAAACTATCAACTCGATTGTGATTTTTTGGTTTATCCCTCTGTAAGGCAGGTAAATGCTATTTGAGCTGCTTTGTGTTAATGGGTAAGCTTTCCTTTTTTTAAATATATTTTATTGTGTAATTTAGTCAACAACTTTTAGATAATTCCCTAAATATAAACAAAATTTCAAAAAAATATTCTATTCATCAGCAAACTTTTATTCTCAGATATTTTCCTTTTTACTTATTACAGTGCAGTCATAAAACAATAAAACAGTTTGTTGGCGTATTTGTCAATAACAAGGAACGTGTTTTTTTCCGAAAAAAACTTTTATAAAGGTTGATAACTCCAAAAATGTACTTTTAATGAAAATAATAAATCAGTTTTAATGTGTAATTATCGTCCTTTCTTTGGAAAATATTGTCTTCGTTTTAACTTATAGTAAGTTTTCTATGGTCACTTGACAAGAATGTAAAATGGCATTTAAGTGCTGAACCACGTCCAACAGACAAAAAACGTGGGTACGTTCACCATCAAATTTCCCGACCCATCTGCCCGACCCACGTTTTTTGTCATCAAATGTATGAACAGTCATCACAAGAACCTGCACAGCTCGAGGAAGCACAAAATCCACGAGCAGTCATTGGTAGATCCCCTAGGGTCGGAAGAAAAATTTATTTTCTACTTTTTAGTCCACAAGAAAAACGTGGTTTTTTTAAGTATTTTATTTTCTCCTTTTTAGTCCGTTGCTACACATGAAAAACGTGTTTTTTTTTAAAGTTTTTTATATAGTTTATTTTCTACTTTATCTAATGACTTGATTAAGTATGACTTGACTAAGTGTTTTTAAATACACGGACTAAAAATCTTGAGCGACAGATACGCTTTAAACAGAGAAGGGGCGTAATTTAATTAAGTCTACATGCCGTGACCAGGATTCGAACCTGGGTTGTCGCGGCCACAACGCGAAATACTAACCACTATACGATCACGGCCACCGCGCTCACATCGATTGGGGCCGAAGTAACTGTGTCAATATTTTCCAGTCTTGTCGGTATCTTTAGAAATCATGTCCTCAATTTTAGGGTCCTTGGGGCGTAATTTAATTAAAGTAATTTATGTCTCTAATTGCTAGTTTTTATGATTGCATCTGAAATTGTTAGGCGAAAATAGCCTGCATGCCGAATTTCAGATCTCTAGAGCAATCAGAAGTGGGCTAATTTTCGTTGTCAATTTTAACAACAAACAAACGCGAAGCTGAGTTAAGAAAAACGTGGTAATAAAAAACTCTGCACTAGCTACAGGAAGCTCACAAAATTGAATAAATCTTTCCATGGCGTCTCCATGTTCAGTGATATATCTGATTGACAAAGAAAATTGATCCATTCTACTAATGTCGAAAGTTGAATCTACAATCACAACGAAATACCTAGCTATCTTAATTTCACCTACTATCTTCTTAAAAATTTGGGCTGATATAGACTTAATTAAGTCGTTTTGCATACCCGGACTTAAGTATGTTGCATTTCTGTCACCGAAAAGTAAATGTTGTTTTAGCAAATCATCTTTCTTAGAAATGAGTTTAATAAGTTCCAAAAAGTTGCCTTCATTTAATATAGCTTCTCCTAAACCTTGGGATTCACGATGGCCCCTAAACGCCAATCCCTGTTTTCCCAAATAGAGAACTGCATCTATAATACTTTCCAGTATTACTCTGTTTTTTTTCTATTTCCTTCTTTTCTTATGTTAAAATGTCACATATTATGGTTCTGTCTTTGTAAAGTCGGAACTTTGTAATTAAAATTTCTCTCTCTCTGCAATCTTCTGACTTTCAGAGTTTTTATGTTTGTTAATTTTGTCGGGACCTTTAGCAAAGTTCATACAACCCAATTTTGGATCGCCCCAAGTGTCTGACTTGTGTTTAAAAAGCCAACAAGCAAAACAAATCATATAATTTGCCTTGGGCGAATATAATAGCCAGTGTCGTATTATTTCACGACTACATTTTGTATGGGGTTTTTTCTTGTACCAACTGGCACTAAAGTGCCGACCAGTTAAATTTTTGGGAAAATCTTTATAACTATCTTTGAGGCCTGGTTGACAAGGACCAAACTCAAGTAATGCACGTACCAGATCCGGTGTTACGGGTGTTTCACAAAACAAAAAAGGATCTGTAGGATATTCCAGATTTATATCGATTATAGCTTTAAGTTTGACTGGCATTGTACTGTCAATATCCTCTTATAAATGGGTGCCTTCTAAAATGTCTATAGACATTACCTTATTGTCTTGAGTCTCGAAGCCTTGATTCTGCATCTGAGAAGATGTTGTTGCTTGTACATTTTGTATTTGGGTATCTTGAGACACAACAACCTCTGGTTGTATTGTTGTAGCAGTTAAAGGCGTACAGCTTGAAAAATATGTATCCAGTTTGACACATTTTAATGACGATTGTTGGCGATCAGAAATTTCTTTCAATCTCTTCCTCTCCCACCCCGAATATTTTTTCTTTTCTGGTTTCCTTTCCATTTAATAACCTTTTAACTAACGAATTCTAAGCGCAACTGTTGTCTTATTCGCAATATAGTTAGTATGATACACCAAATAATTTAAATGGTGCGATTACTTTTTGATAATTACTAACTATTGGAACAAGTTCAAACGATACATCAGCTGAGCGGATAATTAACTGTGCTCTCGGGGTTAGTTTAAGTTGAGTTGTTTTTTAAATACAAAATATAGCCTTATTCAAATTTAAAATATAGATCTAGATCTAGTAAACTAAAATAATATTTAATATAAAGTTGATACTGTTTTATATAATTTGTAATCGTAATCAGTATCGCCCAAACAGTAAGAATACTACTTCTTCATCATGATGACGTTGTTTAACCTTGTCAAAATTTCCCCACCGCTACGCAGTTTGCCCATAAGTAAATTTAAATAGAGGTGTCACAGTAGTTGTATTTGTTTCTGTATTGTAATTTTTAAAAAATCAATCACACTATTCAAACTGTATATATAAAGTAATTTTTTGGGAAGTTTTAAGTATAACATTTTCTAATTCAATTATTCGTAAACAAATACATAATACATTATACCGTGGATTTAAACTTAACACCCCTCTTGTCAAGTGGTACCACCCGTAGATGGTTTTTAAACATTGCATTGCATCGTAATGGTGATTTTTAGAACGGCAAACTGATGCAGCTGTTAATACGTGTTGTAAACGTAGATAGTACTAGACTAGTACAATAATGCTTAATTGCTGCATGAAAAGAAATCTTGTGATTTACAAAGATGTGCCGAACAAAAATATTTTTTAACAAATATCATTGTTTAAAACTTTGAGTTTAAAAAGTTTCCAAAAAGGCGCCACTTTGCTGAAAATGGCCAGAGGGGGAGCGGCCGCTCCCCACTGCGTACGCTACTGCAGTGAGGTGTAAAACGTCGAGATTTGCAAAAATCTCGATTTTTTATTTATTTTGCAAGATTACAAGACTTTCTCTATACTTCGTATATACTAGAAAGTAAAAAAGTGTCGAAATTGCTAATTTTTATTTTCAAAAGCAAAAATATTTTGTCAATTTGAAGAAAATATTTTTATTACTATACATTAAAAGAAAACACCAATTACAAGTAAAGCATATAATGTAATGTAAAAAATAGAATATGTTCAAGGTTTTCCACAACGGTTAAAATTTGTTTTTTTAAAATTCATCATATATTTGTTGCAGAAACAATTTTCTTTTCACTACCATAATTTTCTAGTAGTATATCCCCCCAGCCCACCTACCAGCTATACATGACAGACCTATTGTGAGAGCGATCGATTTTTTTAAGACGTCACTTTTAATTTATTTACACTCAAAGTTTGAATTAATTTTATGAAATAAAAAATATTTTGTGCTCTATTGTTTGTACTTATGTCTGCACATGCATATATTTATTCTTAGTATTTAAATAAATTATACAGAATGCATTAAAATTGGAGTTTTCTAGCAATATTACACCACTCTGACCACAATAATATGAAGTAGTCTGTAAAAATTTCCCGAAACACATACCCGAGATTTAAAAATATAATTTTTCGTAATCAAGTTTTTAAAAATTGATTCAGAAAATCTGCTATATAATTAATGTACATTCTAGGTTAAAGCGATGTACAATATAAACAGCAACAACATGTAGCAATACACATATGAAGTTGATACTTTAATTAATAAACATTAATGGCTTAGTTTTTCAGTTGATAATAATTTGCTTAAATCATTTTTTTTTAAATAGTTAGTTTACATTACAAGTAAAGATAGGGCCTACTATACCAAGAGAATAAAATTATATTAACAATATTCACAAAATAGGTATTACACAGTTTTCGAAAATATAATATAACTGTTTCCATACAATTTTTATATATAACATTTCAATGGATTTAATAATGGCATGCAGTGAATTGTTTAGAAATAATACAATTTGACCAAAAACAACTACGTTTAACACTACAAATGCAGGTGCTATACATTTAACAAAATATATTTTCCTCATACATTACTTATATGGATATGAAGATTAGAGGATATAAGTATGCCATGTTCAACACATGTTGATTGTATGCATTTGAAAAAAAAATAGACAACACTTATATTGTCTTGACATTAGGCTAGATTGCTGTTTAAAAAAAAATCCTAGCTTATAGTGCTCAATAGCCCCATATATATTTAGCAACTTTGGTTTTTCGAGTCAAATAAACATTTTTTAAACAAACAGTAACAAGCATCGGCCTTACAAGACCGTAACGTCAATGTTAACAAAAAAATCGGAATAGCACAATTTATCTTAAGCATACTACATTAAATTTTTGTAAAAAAATGAAATAGTATTTTTTGTAATAATTGATTAGTTAGTGGATCTGACTTTGCCTTTTCTAGTATAAAGTATTTTTATTTTAATCAATCAATTTTCTTTACGTTTATCGAAACAAGAAAGATATTTTACAATTAGAATTATGTTCAATTAAATATACTATTCTCTGGATCAAAAATCTATAGACTTGCATATATATTTTATTGTGCTTAGCAGATGTCGATCTATTATATCTTTGTTCTGTAGTTTTATACCCACTGAGGATTGTCTTAAACACTAGTTATAGCTCTGTAAAAGTGTCTTTGTTGAAGTAACATCAAGATTAGTTAAAGTGCATACAGTATAAAACATCACGTTTAGTGAAATAATATAAGTTATACAATATATCAAGGTTAGTAAGGGAATATGCGCTTTTTTTTTCATTTTTTACCATTTTAAGATCTAAAGCCTTTTAAATACTTTTTTCATGTTTGGCACATGAAAGTAAGTATTAAGCAGCTGAAAAGTGTTGAAAACAATTTTGGTTGTCATAAAAACCCAAAAAGAAAACCTCCACCATTATGAGTTGTTCGATAAAAATGCTAAGACTTTTTTTAAATTTATGCACCTATAGCAATTAAATTTAAACTGCTTATATTTCAGTATATATTAAAATTTTTGTCACTAAAATTTTCTTAAGCGACTATTAAGAATTTTACATGGTCTAAAAATTCGTTCCCTTTTTAGTATTCAAAGGTTCAAAATTTGCATATTAATTACCAAATACTTTTTTAAGACAAAAGTTTTAGTTTTTGCATGAAATTCAATTACTGAAAATGTAGTGGATATTGTTCAATAGATAAAACAGAAGTAGGCTTTTTAGTGTTAAAAACCTTCAAACTGAGAAAAACAGCCAAAAGTAACAAAAAGTAGGTAACGAAAATATCATATCTGAGTAAACTGCAAAGCCGATTGTAAGCTTTGAGTGTTCCCGAGATCATGAAAATTTACTTTGGTGTTTTTTCTTTGGTGAACAAAGACGGCTGTAAAAAAAAAAATCCTTACATAAGAACATGCTAAAGTTAGCTAACGTGTCACAAGCAGTATTAAATGTTGACACGTGTGACTTCCGTGTGATGAAGTACATTCTTAATGAAGCAGGTAAAAAATCAACTGACAAAGTTGAGTATGACAACCAGAGAAATAATTTTGTTAAAATTAAAACAGTCCGAATCTTAAATAGAAATGGATAGCTACAGAAAAAAGCCAGGAAAACACCGAACCTACAGAACTGTGTAAATGTGTCCTGATTGTTTATTATCAAAAAAATGTAAATACGTAAACCTGCCAATCAGGACTTAGGGTTCGTGGACTAATACAATTATAAAATATACTAACTGCATACTCGTGCTCCGCCACGGTGAATCTTTTTTAAATGTACCACTTGGGAACAGAACAAAACTAAACACAAACGCAAACACAAACTCAAACACAACGCAAACTAAAAAACAAACAAAACACAAACTAAAACACAACGTAAACTCAAAAACAAACACAACACAAACGCAACACGCAAACACAAACACAAAAGAAAACGCAAACACAACGCAAGCTTAAATGTAAACACAAAAGCACAAACGAAAACGCAAACGCTCAGAGTTTACAGCGTTGCGCGCGGATGGGGGTCCCCGTATTGGGGCGGATATTCCTTTAGCGCCCCGTGCTGCGCGCGGGTGTCGGTAGCACTTTGGAGCGAGTATGGATATTCCCAAAAATTAATATAAGGTAAAACAATTTAGAGCCGATGCTCTCACTAACGTCCGCCCAGACTCGCGTCGTCATCTAAACCGCCGCCGAACAACCTGTTTTTCAGGGCGTTCGCGCCCAGGGAGAGACTTCCACATGGTTCCAAATTCTATAGCGATGACCGACTGACACACTACCAGCCCGCTTATACTATAGATTTTCCTTCAATTATAATCTGTTTTGCAACACGTAGTTAATTTATAAACAATGAAAACCCAGAGATAACATTTTAATTTATATAGATAATTCCTGCCACCTACATTGAATTTAATTTACAATGAGATTTAAAATTTTAAAAATTATGAAAGCATAACGTGCCTTACCAAAAAGCAGAAAATTTATCTTTTTACATTCATTTTTAAACTCACAAATGTATGGTATTTACTATGTTTCCTTTAAAGATTACTGTCCATCTATATACTACTTAAACTCAATTTTTTTTACATGTTTAAATATTTATTTTTTGTTTATTTTTTTTTTGGTTGTCCGCTTGACTACAGGAGAGAATCTGCACTATGTGTAGAGATTTAAAATAGTATGTAGGTAGAGAATAATTTTTGTTTTTTAGACAGACTGTAAATCACAAATTTATCTACAGAAGTTAATAAATTTATTGATTTATTCATTGGTAGATTAATCGCATTAATTATAAAAGTTCTGAACAATGTCTTTACTTAGAGAGAATAGTGACGTCACATGATGTATTTACTGTTTACTTAAAACAATTGCGGCTTCCATCGAAGATTGTGTTGCCCAATCCAATGTTTAACGCGTTCTAAAGCTAATTTTCTGTCGGCTATAACTTTAACAATACGTCCGTTTGCTGTTTTACAATACATTTTTCTAGCTCTACAATCTAAAGACAAAGATCAGCTGTCCAAGAATTTTGGTCGAACCGAATAATTAAAAAATCAGAATAGTTTATTGAGTTTCTTTATTAAACTATTTTAGTCCTTAAATACTTGATATACATCTTTTCTTTTAAGCTTCACGGATCATCTAATTTAAGAATACAAGTGACTTATCTATCTAGATCTAGATTTAATCTAGATCTATATCAAGAGTTAAGGCAAAATATAGACTTAATCAAACCAGTCGTAGAATCTAGATAATTCTATCTGAATCTAGATAATATTGAGTTTCTATGCTAAACTATTTCAGACCTTCATTTTTTTAATATTAATCTGTGTTTGTTAGCTATGGAATAGGCTAATTTACGATACAATTTAATTTGAAAGTTACTAGATCTAGATCTAGATAGGGCCTATGCACGTAAATCAAGTTGCATAAGGAGACACAACGTATTAAACTATACCACAATAATACTTCAATGACGTTACGAGTCTAGATAGCTAAGTTGTTAGTATAATAGGCTTTCATGCAGGTGGCACGGGTTCAATTTTTTTTACATATGAATGATAAAGTTGCCTATCTGAACTTGGCGGGATACATGGCAGGTGGAGTTGAGTTCATCTTTTTCTTTGTCCTAGCATATGAAGGGATATTGTGGTCAGAGACATGCTCGGCCGCAATCGTTTTTTTGAACGATAAAAACATGTAGTCACCTGTGACGTCAGTATTTGAACGGGATATTGTGGTCAGACCTATGCTCAGCCGAAATCGGTGTTTTTAAAAGATAATAAACAGGGAGTGATCTCCCCTAAACTTTCTCGAATATTCTAATATAAAACAACAGGGGATAGGAACTCGGGCTATAGACATGATTTTTAATCTATTTTAAATACATAAAGTTTTTAAAATAGAATGAAATCTCGTAGAAAAAAGAATTGCACACCAATTGAATGCCAAATAAAAAAGGGCGTAATAGTCCGCAATATTATTAGTACTTTATAAATTTTCATGCGTTTTTTGAGAAATCGGAAATAGCGTAAATTACTACTGCCGGTCAACGAACATTGACAGAAAGAAGTAAAAAATTAGATATTTTACTTACATGTGAAATTTCATTTATCTATCTCAAATAGTGTTCAAGTTATTGGTATGTGAAAAATTCAAAGCAGGAAAAGTACCTCTTTCGGTTGTAGGAAATCGCTCAAAAGTTGTTCAAGCTCTACGATTTTGATAAAATACTTATATTTGAAATTTCATCAACCTACCTGTAACGGTACTCAAGTTATCATGTTTACACACACACAGACACACACACACACAAACACACAGACACACAGACATACGGACAAGATTGCAAAATTATGTTTTTCCGTATCAGTGAGGTATAAAAGGTCGAGATTTGCAAAAAGATCGATTTTTTTTTTGCACGATTACAAGACTTTCTCTATACTTCGTATATACGAGAAAGTAAAAAACGTCTTTTTGAATGTGGGGGTCTGGTTAGTT
>NW_026733288.1:100000-145657 GCF_028476545.2 Physella acuta
AAAGCGTGTATTATTATGTCATCACATATTCTCCTACTTGCCTAATTTGAAACACATTTTTACTAGAAACTATTTAATTAAGTAGCTATTTGTGTTCACTAAGGTTTAACAAAATTAACTTGCTATAAATAAACCATACACATTTTAATTATATTTGACAGCTCAGATGCAGAATATGGCAGTAGAGTAAACCTTAACCTATGTAAATGTATATGCGTAGGTGTATCCTTCTCAGTTGTAATGGCAGCCGTAGCTGTAACTATATTTGTAGATACAATCCACATTGGAGGTTTGTGTTGTTTTATTGCACTATTTACTTATGTTCCAAAAACAGAGTGAAATGCATTTATAGTATGCCTTAATGTTCCTCAAATTTTGTCATTTTAAGTAAAGGTATATATTTTGGTGTAAATAATTAACATCGTATTAACTTTTGTTTTTTTCAAATGTTTTTTGGTCAGTCCAGATAGACAAATTTCGAACTAGTATAAATTTAAGATGTCAAGAAATAAATAACATATCACCTGTACAAATCATTATGTTTGTATCTGGGGTGGACACATCTGACACGACAGTGATATTTCTGGTTATGTTACAGAGCTCCCCAGTGGAGAAAAGTTTTCCCTCCACATTTTGTTGTGAAACTTTTAGTGAGACTAGACAGGAACCTGTAAATACAAATTACATATCTTGATACGTTAAATATATGTAGTTGTAGTAGTACAGTTTAAGTGTATTTAAACATTTTGCAGAGAAATACTGTTAAAAATATACAAAACATACGACCTATATTTAAAAACAATAACAAGAAAAAACACGGAAACAATTTTTTAAACCGTAATTTTGTCATTTGTTACTGTATCCTATACACACACACACACACACACACACACACACATATATATATATATATATATATATATATATATATATATATATATATATATATATATATATATATATATATATATATATATATATATATATATATATATATACAGTCTGTCTAGCTACCACAAAAAAGCTTCATTATCTCATGTTGAGGTGAGGCAATAAATAATTAAAGACTAAAGTTGTGTCACTCGGAAGATTGTGCTGATAAAAGAACAATCGGCGACACTTAAAAACATTTGATGACAAACAACATCAGACGGTAACAGTGAAGATCAATAGATAACACACCAGTCGATGTGTCACCAGTAAAACCTTTTGTTCACTGAAATTCAATGAGAGCAAAAAACTAACAGACCATAAAGTACACTCAATAGATGGGATATCGCTGTGCAGATCACAAAACTAACATAGAATGGAACCATCGAGTCAGCTTTATTATCGACGGACATCAAAAGGAATCATAAAATATGTATGTGAAGTGTTTTACAGGTCAAACGTTAAATATCGTTCGCTATTGGAGAATGAATAGCACAGAGTAAACACAATCGAACGTGGTGCTATGTAAAGCTAGATGTGGTTACTGGCGTTATACCTGACGGCAATATATTCTTTATACGTCACAGCAATACATTGATTATACATCACGGCAATACATTGATTTTAGCTAACAATAAAATATTGAATTTACCTCCCACTACGTTATAGCCCCCAATCACTCTTTATGTATTTTATCCTACACCCCGATATATACATATATATTCGGTTCGGTTATCTGACTTAGCGACTAATCACAACGTGACATGATGTGACTTTAATGCAGGTAGACCCTTCGCTCTAACGGGAAAACTTGATTAGGGCGAAGAGTTGCCTTAGGATTAGTGTTGTAGATTTTTTTGTCACACCCCCCCCCCCCCCCTCCCACCTTACAACCTATACATGCCTTGGTCACCGAAATTGGATAACTTTTAACTTTGAACTGTTATTTTGAAATTTTGAATTTACCTATTGCGCTACTGTTACAAGTATCATATTAATACACCACTGAATAATTGCATTACGAATCAGCGGTGACATTATATTGCATAATTTTTCTTTATCGAGTCAGTTGTCACAAATACATATTGCATAATTTCTTTATCGAGTCAGTTGTCACATACACGTATTGCATAATTTCTTTTACCTCTATAGGGTCGGCATGTTTGGAATGTGATAAATTATCGCCATTTACATAGATGTATATTATACCTATCATTATCTTTAATACCGCACATTTGTACAAAATTTGTACTTATGATTTCAAGCGGTATTTCCATAAGACCGTATATATACATGACAAACAAATACATTTTAATGAGGTAATTATGGAACTAAAGTTATGCTTACAGAAACAATAGCTACATTGTAAAATAATTATGTAGATAACCGACAGTAGAGTGTAAACTATCTCAACTTACCCAGGCTACAATGTTTTGTGGTTTTGTTGTAGACGAAGCTGTAGCACGTTTTGTTGGAACTTGAACAACGTGAGGCGCAGGACAAAAGGCTGACTTGGTCAAACTCTACATCGATGGGCAGCATGGTCAAGTTTGTGTCTTCAACAGCTTTATACTGGGTTTGTTGTATCGGGTCTAGTGATTGGGTTGCAACTGAAAATTATATTTTTAATTTTACAAACTAAACTTAGTGTTTATATTTAAAAGATTGTTATAAATTGATGTATTATAAATTGTAATAATTTCTCACACTTGAGACAATAAATCAGTGGGTAAGTAATACATTTTATAAATTAGAAAATATACAATAGTTTTTTATGTATTTTTATAGGTTCTACAACATAAAACCAATAAAACAAATAATCACTAACCTTGTGTGATTAAACACTTGGTAATTACAATAATTATTTTCCACATATTTAGTTGGCAGATCTACAAACTTTAAAACACTTGTGTTGTAACAATTTCCTTTTTAATGTCTGAAGAAAATACAATATTTATGCATACAGTATCATTATCCTATAAGGTACTGTTCATAATAATAATATAATTCACTCTAATGAGTTATTGAAAACATTAGGTTGACTTATATTATTGTTAAACTTTTAAATATTAAGTTCTATAAATCTAAATAAACTGTGATGTTTTACAGTAAGTATGTATCCCAAATCTAAGTAACGTAACGGGAACATTTCGTTTTTAAAAATTGTAAGATCTATACTGTTATATATTAGATTTTGAAAAAATATATTTGTATGTTTGTCAGTAATGTTAATTATGTCTAACAACTGATATGTTGTTATATCAAACTTCTTACCTAACCAAGTAGAGCTGTCTGTACAATTTAATGACTTCGTGTAGTGTTGTAGCCTTTAAGTTTTGGCCGTTGCGTATACAATTGTGAACAATAAAATATATATTGTATACATTGATACAAGAGAGATACAATTGTGAATGTGTCTATTGCGTACAATGAATATTGTTTCGTTTCAATTCTCTTTTTGAATCGATGGCGTTTTGAATAACATACACAACCTATTGGTTTCACAAGAAAGTTTCGATACAGATCAGACAATCAAATAGTGAACAATTACAAAGTCATCTGTAAGTCAATGCCAAGTTAAGCTGGCACAAACGTTTAGACAATTCATGTTTGTGGTGAATGGTGAGAGTGTGTGTTCATGTTGTAGGTGAAGTGGGGCCGTGTGTTCATGTTGTAGGTGAAGTGGGGCCGTGTGTTCATGTTGTAGGTGAAGTGGGGCCGTGTGTTCATGTTGTAGGTGAAGTGGGGCCGTGTGTTCATGTTGTAGGTGAAGTGGGGCCGTGTGTTCATGTTGTAGGTGAAGTGGGGCCGTGTGTTCATGTTGTAGGTGAAGTGGGGCCATGTGTTCATGTTGTAGGTGAAGTGGGGCCGTGTGTTCATGTTGTAGGTGAAGTGGGGCCGTGTGTTCATGTTGTAGGTGAAGTGGGGCCGTGTGTTCATGTTGTAGGTGAAGTGGGGCCGTGTGTTCATGTTGTAGGTGAAGTGGGGCACGAAATGTGGCCAGTGAATCAAACTTCTCTAAGAGTCAGTTGGTGATGTATTTAGTGGAGTTTGTTGTAAACATTGAAGACATTTAAACACCACGTGACACTAAATGTAAAGGAGACAGGTGATCCTAAACACGTAACATTAGAACCAAGTAACAGGGAAGCATTAACATAAATTACTTTTAATTCTATCCCAAAAAGTCATCCTGTCCTCAGATAAATTGTAAAAGTGGTTTATTGTTATTAAATATATTTTATAAAATATGTTTTGCGGCTAACAAATAATCAAATCATTAAATTAAGGTAAAATAAAAGTTTCAATTGTTAAATATTTACATGATTTACAAAACCATAAATTTTTAAAACACCCGTTTTATGAAGCTTTGGACCATGGGTCAGCAGAACTTATACAAGTCATGCATTATTTTGTTCTTCATTGTTGTCTCGTCATGTGTTCAAATATCGTTGTTTAATATCTGGTTATGTCATCTTGCTTTGTCTCAGATGTTGTTCATTGTCCCGTGACTTTATTCTAGGCCATCTTTCTTGCAGTGGGAGACCATAACTTGAGACCACAACATGAGACCACAATATGAGACCACATAGCCAGACCACAACATCAAACCACAAGAGGAGGATGCCGCACGTGACCACAACATGAAACGACGTCATCAGACCAAAACATCAGTCTATAACATCAGACCACAAAATGAAATCACATTAGACCTCTAATGAGAACAAAACATTAGTTAACTTCTTGAGACCACTACATGTGAGCACATTATAATACCTAGACATGAGCATACAACGTAAGACAACAACAGGAGATGACAGCATGAATTCACAACCTAAGACTTCAATATTAGACTAAAACCTTAGATCACTACATGAGACTGCATAATTATTGGAAAAAAATCACTTGGACAGTTATAAAAAAAAAAAACTTGTAAAAATGTACAGGAAATAGGTCACAATCAGAGTTTTTTCCAGGCATCTCTTCGGGGGGGGGGGGGGGGGAAGAGAAGCCCAGCCACCCCACCCCACAAAAAAAATCAAACCCCCCCTTCCTCCCGAACGAAACTAAATTTATATGATTTATATAGAAAATATATACTTTTAACAGTGTCCGCCCCCCCCCAAAGAAAGTCGACCCAGAGAAAAAAGTCTGGAAGAAACACTGGTCACAATTTCGTGTTTGCATGGAACGTAGTAATAAGTTTTCCGAAAATAAAAATCAACAAACGATTAATAAATGTAATGTAAACATGTTACAGCTAGGTTGATGAAATTTTATTTATAATTATTTTATAAAATTTGTAGTTCTGTATCAACTTTCATGCTATTTCTGGTTACAATAAGTGGATCTTTTTCTACTTTTTATTTTTCAAAAGCTTATAACTTGAGTACTTTTACAGATAAATAAATGACATTTCACATGTAAGTAAAAGGTCTAAATCTCTGCCTTCTGACTAATTTTGATTAATTTTCGTTGACCGAAAGTAGTAATTTATTCTATTTCCGATTTCTCAATAAAAAACGATTTAGAATTTATAAAGTACTAATATTATTTCGTACAATTAGATACATTTTGTTTCGCGTTCACTTGGTGCGCAAAACTTTTTTTTTACGAGATTCTATTCCTTTTTTTTTTAAATTCATTAATAATATTTGTCTATATCCCGAGTTGCCATCCCCCGTGGTGTTAAATAATAATATTTGAGAAAGTTTAAGGGAGATCACTCCTGGTTTATTTATGCTAGGACTGCTTTGTATTTAAATGTACAGTGGGTACCTGTGAACATTGAAGCATGTCTTAGTTCAAGTTGTTTAGCATAGATAGTCTTACTTCATTAAGCAGCCGTGTATGACTGAAACAAGTTAATAAAAAGCCTAGTGATAATTTAAGCGCAATTTCCTTTATTATCCATAACAATTTTTAATTTTTTGTGACCGAACGAAAGGATATTTTTTTGCGCTAAAAAAAAAGACAACTATATTAACCTATATCAACGGAAACAGTTTTATTTTAACAACTAGGCCTACACGATGCTCAGTTTAAAAAAGTAGTAAATATCATCCTAGGCCTACAAGATGCTTAGTTTAAATAATTTTAAAAAAATTTTGTAACCGAACGAAAGGATATTTTTGAAAACTTTCTTCGGCAATATTGTTCTAAACTATGACAGGAATCGATTGGTAAATGTTTCAAGTCGCTAAGTGGTCTGGTTGCCGAGATATGGGCCAAATACTGCATTTTTTTCGAGTTTTTTTTTTTTTTTGCTTGTCCGAGAAATCCAGGAAGGAATTCCGGGAATTTGTTTGGACCACAATCATCCTTGGAACTTGCTTAACATATTTGCTTTTGGAACTAGTCCTCGATATTGCTTCGTTGAGGAGGAGATACGACTTAAAGCTGCGGACACACATCCATCCATCACCAGAAATGACGAGTTAATATTCGCAATTGTCCGTATGGAAATTACGCTAAAAAGTCGTATGTATCAAACATTAAGCATGAAACTGGACCAATTACTATTAGCCATGGGATTTTCAAAGTAGCCCTTAAAAGATACAGGTACTGTGTTTATCTTTTAATGTGGCAGAACTCTAACCCTAAACCAAGATCTAGACCTAGTCCTAGACCTAGACCTAGAACTCGACCTAGACAGAGAACTAGTCCTTATGTACGTTTGAGTAGTATATTAGGTCCCTTTTGGGTATTATTTTTGGCGCAGGTGGGGATGGGGAGGAGCAATGACATATAGCAAAATACTCGGGTGGTGGTGGTGGTGGATGTACAATGACATATAGTAAAATACTCCCAGCCTTGCGCATCGGGATGGGGAGGGTGGTGGTGGTGGCGGGACAACGACATATAGTAAAATACTACGCCAACTGGGGTTGGCGCAGGTGGTGGGGAAGTAGGTCACCTTTTGGTGACCTTGTGACGTAATCATTGACCTTGTGACGTAATTAATGACCTTGTGACGTAATCATTGACCTAGTTACGTAATTTTAATGCGTTTTTTAAATTAGTTTTAATGAATTTTTAAAATTTTAATTAGTTTTTTAATTAGTTACGTAATTTAATTTTATTTTTTTTAAATTTTAATTAATTTTAGTTTGATTTAATTAGTTTGAATTTAATTTTTAAATTTTAATTAGTTTTTTAATTAGTTACATAATTTAATTATTTGTTTGATTTTAATGAATTTAAATACTTTGTTTATATTTTGTTTGTTTATTTTTTAATTAGTTTAATTATTATTAACGAGTTACGTAATTGGAGTTTAATTTTTTAAATTTTTAAATTTTTTAAATTATTATTATTTTTTTTTTTTAATTTTAAATTTTATATTTGTTTATTTGTTTACTTGTTGTTTAATTTAATTACTTTGTTTATATTGTGTAATTTTTATTAACGAGTTACGTAATTTGATTATTTGTTTACTTTTTAATTAATTTTTTATTGAGTAGTTACGTAATTGGATTTTATATTTTTTTTTTTGAATTTTTAAATTTTTTAATTTTATTTTATAATTAGTTAAATTATTATTAACTAGTTACGTAATTTGATTTTAATTACTTTGTTTATTTGTTTATTTAATATATTTCTTCTCTTTGTTGTTTAATTTGTTGTTTATTTATTTGAATGTATGTATGTTTTAAATAAAAGACTAACACTAGCATGTACTAGAACAGTATTTGTATAGGGACCATTCTCCAACACAACGAACGTTACAAAAAATAGAACATCCATTAAAGATAACGATCAGCCACAGCTGTTACGTATCGACCCGCCCGCGAAGTTTTCTCACCGCTGCCCGTTTTAATGGGAATGTATTGATCGCAGCCGCTGGCCCATCACACCTAATTAAATTTTTGTTATGCTTCACCGAGTTTCCCCCGCTCGGTTGACAGCTGTGCAACAGCTGTTGTGCGACAGCTGGTGGTGTAATTAGGTTGAGCAACCGGACATTACCTTGTTGGTTTTCTAGTACGCGTACGTTTTTCCAATTCATCAAAGGCTTTTAAAATTTCATCCTGTAAACTCAACAGGCGCTCAAAGCAGACGCGACTCATACTAACACCAGAATTTGTAGCACGGCTCTCGGCTTTTTTCATTAGATTACAGCTGTCCATGAACTATGTTCACATATCGTACACCCGGTCATTCTTTGATCAAATTAAAAAATTTTGTTTCCACATGTCCTACGAACCGTCCCTTGCTATGTATGAAAGATTAATGGTTGTAACTATTTGCTTATAGCGAGGGTCAACGAAAACAAAATATATTTAAGGGTCGGAATTTTCTTTCAACCACCTTTAAGTCAGGTTTGAGACGAAACGAAGTCTCGATAGGTTCGTGTTTTTTAACGGGCGACAGGGCGACTTGGTGCGTTGGTACGTGAGGTATGCGGGGTAGACATGTTTTTTACAAGTCTGGAAAAGTAATTAAGTTTTTTATGACCGTTCCGATTTTCTTTTGATCTGACCACCGCCCTCGCCCTCGTCCCAAAACAACCGATAGATAAACAGACCGTACCTCTACCCACACTATTACTTGGACAGACAAAAGACAAAGTAACAGACAAACTTGTATCTGTATTCAACTAATGTTACAAGTGACAACGTTCCCATCCAACTCTGAAACATCCATGGCCCAATTTCAAAACCAGCCTCGTTGAAAACTCCCCTGACCCTAGTTAAACTTTGCCTCACCGATTCCAAAACAGTCCTGTACCAAACACCCATGCACCAACTTTGAAACCTGTCTTGTTGAAAACAAAGACCGTCCCACTCTAGTGTAAACTCTAACCCAACCAACTCCGAAACATGGATTTGAAACACGCCTCGGTGAAACCCAAACTCCCCGGACGCTAGTTTAAACTCTTCCCTCATCACTTCAAAAACATCCCTGTACCAACTTTGAAACACGCCTCGGTGAAACCCAAACTCCCCCGACGCT
Organism: Physella acuta; assembly: GCF_028476545.2. Taxonomy (NCBI): domain Eukaryota; kingdom Metazoa; phylum Mollusca; class Gastropoda; family Physidae; genus Physella; species Physella acuta. The sequence goes on from NW_026733288.1 coordinate 108,887, forward strand.
AGTTTAAACTCTACACCAATCGATTCCAAAACATGCCTGTAACACCTTTGAAACCGGCCTCGGTGAAAACAAAAACCATCCCACCGTAGTATAGACTCGGCCCCTAACACTTCCAAAACATACATGTACTAACTTTGAAAACTTCACCGACCCTAGTATGGACTCTACACCTACCGATTCCAAAACATGCATGTTCCGAGTTCAAAACCAACCTTCACCGACACTAGTATGAACTCGACTACCAACAATTCCTAAACATGCATGTTCCGAGTTCAAAACCATCCTTCACCGACACTAGTATGAACTCGGCTACCAACAATTCCTAAACATGCATGTACCAACTTTGCAACCTGCCTCGGTGTTAACAAAACTCGCCCGACCCTAGTATGAACTCGACTACCAACAATTCCTTAACATGCATGTCCCAACTTTGTAACCTGCCTCGGTGAAAACTTCACCGACCCTAGTATGGACTCTACACCTACCGATTCCAAAACATGCATGTTCCGAGTTCAAAACCAAACTTCACCGACACTAGTATGAACTCGGCTACCAACAATTCCTAAACATACATGTACCAACTTTGCAACCTGCCTCGGTGTTAACAAAACTCCCACGACCCTAGAATGAACTCGGCTGCCAACAATTCCAAAACACACATGTTCCGAGTTCAAAACCAACCTCGGTGAAAACTTCACCGACCCTAGTATGAAGACGCCCCTAACAATTCCAAGGATGCATGTACGACCTTCGAAACCACCCTCGGTGTAACCAAAACACCTCCGTCCCTAGTGTAAACTCTGCCGCATCTAACTCCTAAACATCCATGGTGCGAGTTCAAAACCCAACCTTCACCGACACTAGTATGAACTCGGATACCAACAATTCTAAAACATGCATGTATCAACATCACTCTGTGTTAACAAAACTCCCCCGACCCTACTACAGGCTCGACCCATAACAATTCCAAAACATGTATGGTCTAGCTTCGAACCCTGCCTCGGTGAAAACGTCACAGACTCTAGTATGAACGGAGCCCCTAGCCAACTCCGAACCTTCCCTGGGCACCCGAATAAAAATAACTCACCCAGCCCCTTAATCAATAAAAATTATTGATTTGTACTTTAGAGTGATTAGATTGTATGATATGTATGCTAACGTCATATCATATTTAGTTTTTACGTCATTATATTAGTGAACTTTAAATGTAGACATTTTAAACGGTGTGTCATTTGACACGACGTACTATAACGTTGTTGTTTTTTAAAACTTGAAGTTTATAATCTTAAGCAAATTTTTACTAAGGTGATCAAAAATTAAGATGACAATGTAAGATATAGAAAAAGAAAATACATTGAGTGGTAAAAATAAAAAATTGTAATTAGACGTAACGTCTTATGTATAAGTAAACTTTCTTAAAAATTAAAGAAGTTCAAGTCAAAAAGAAGTTTGATGAAAACTGTAATACTAAAGCGAACATGGGAAGGTAATCTGCTTGAGGTTAAACATCGCCATGTTTTCAAATATCGCGATGCAAGTCACGTTCTCTCCCCTCTTACTTAGTAATCGCCTCCTCTACCCATTGTTTACAAGAGTCTTACAAAGAAAAAATATCCCACCCCTCTACTTGAGACATAAACTACAAAAGTGTATTGTGCCTTGTCGTCACAGGAAACAAAAATGGTGGCTTCTAATGTTGTTAACCCTTGTCTTCCTAAATTATTTTTAACTTGTTAAAGAAATTGACTGTTTAGTTAAGGATTCTGACGCGAATTTTTTCACAAGGGACGCTACTCGTGGCTGTAAACAAGTCTGTTCTAATTTTAGAACAGTTGTCTTTCCTCTCGTTTCTCTATTAGGGAAGACATGTGGGGAAGACACGCGACACGTCTTTTAAAATGTAAACAAACGTGCACGAGGTGCACTTAAAATAAACCCCGCTGTGAAAATGGCAACGGACTGGTGACACTTTTTGGAAAACACGCTTTCATGTTAATAAAATAAGGGTCGCTTTTGTTGTCGCCATGATAATGTATACCTATAAGTTCTCTCCGCCATTACCGACCTAGTATGAATTTCGCGCGCGCGCATGTGTGTGTGTGTGTGTGTACATGTATCTCAAAAAAGTGTATCATGTCAACACCTGGGCAACAAGTCATAGTCAAAAAGGCCTAATTCATTACAGATCTATAGGAAATCCCTCTTTACATGTACTTACGTTAGGGGGAGTAAACTCATTTGAATAAAAAAACGTATTAAAATATATAGAGTTATAGAACCTTAAAGTTAACAGATGATGAAAAAAAATAAAATAAAATAAAAAAATTAAAATTAAAATCCACCTCACTCAGGTGGTAGAGTCTTTTACTATATATCCTTTACTCCTACTCGTGTTCCCCCTTCACCCACCTTCTCCACCTTCACCCACCTTTCACCTTTCACCCACCTGTTCACACCGTAACCGTCTGCTTACACCCCTCACCCATGTTACTATAAGCGAGTATGTATTGAACATTTGTTAATATTTCCCCCTTCACCCACCTGTTCACACCGTCACCCGCCTGCTTACACCCCTCACCTATATTACTATAAGCGACTATGTATTGAACATTTGTTAAATTTATCTGGCTCAGGGTGGTCAAATGGTGGTCAGATCAAAAGAAAATCGGAACGGTCATAAAAAACTTAATTACTTTTCCAGACTTGTAAAAAACATGTCTACCCCGCATACCTCACGTACCAACGCACCAAGTCGCCCTGTCGCCCGTTAAAAAACACGAACCTATCGAGACTTCGTTTCGTCTCAAACCTGACTTAACGGTGGTTGAAAGAAAATTCCGACCCTTAAATATATTTTGTTTTCGTTGACCCTCGCTATAAGCGAATAGTTACAACCATTAATCTTTCATACATAGCAAGGGACGGTTCGTAGGACATGTGGAAACAAAATTTTTTAATTTTATCAAAGAATGACCGGGTGTACGATATGTGAACATAGTTCATGGACAGCTGTAATCTAATGAAAAAAGCCGAGAGCCGTGCTACAAATTCTGGTGTTAGTATGAGTCGCGTCTGCTTTGAGCGCCTGTTGAGTTTACAGGATGAAATTTTAAAAGCCTTTGATGAATTGGAAAAACGTTAATAAACAAATAAAATATAAGAAGACTTTTGTTCTAATTTAGTGTGTGTGTGTGTGTGTGTATATACGTGTAGCATACGCGTAGCATACGCGTACTAGAAAACCAACAAGGTAATGTCCGGTTGCTCAACCTAATTACACCACCAGCTGTCGCACAACAGCTGTTGCACAGCTGTCAACCGAGCGGGGGAAACTCGGTGAAGCATAACAAAAATTTAATTAGGTGTGATGGGCCAGCGGCTGCGATCAATACATTCCCATTAAAACGGGCAGCGGTGAGAAAACTTCGCGGGCGGGTCGATACGTAACAGCTGTGGCTGATCGTTATCTTTAATGGATGTTCTATTTTTTGTAACGTTCGTTGTGTTGGAGAATGGTCCCTATACAAATACTGTTCTAGTACATGCTAGTGTTAGTCTTTTATTTAAAACATACATACATTCAAATAAATAAACAACAAATTAAACAACAAAGAAAAGAAATATATTAAATAAACAAATAAACAAAGTAATTAAAATCAAATTACGTAACTAGTTAATAATAATTTAACTAATTATAAAATAAAATTTAAAAATTTAAAAATTCAAAAAAAAAATAATTAAAATCCAATTACGTAACTACTCAATAAAAAATTAATTAAAAAGTAAACAAATAATCAAATTACGTAACTCGTTAATAAAAATTACACAATATAAACAAAGTAATTAAATTAAACAACAAGTAAACAAATAAACAAATATAAAATTTAAAATTAAAAAAAAAAAAAATAATAATTTAAAAAATTTAAAAATTTAAAAAATTAAACTCCAATTACGTAACTCGTTAATAATAATTAAACTAATTAAAAAATAAACAAACAAAATATAAACAAAGTATTTAAATTCATTAAAATCAAACAAATAATTAAATTATGTAACTAATTAAAAAACTAATTAAAATTTAAAAATTAAATTCAAACTAATTAAATCAAACTAAAATTAATTAAAATTTAAAAAATTAAAATTAAATTACGTAACTAATTAAAAAACTAATTAAAATTTTAAAAATTCATTAAAACTAATTTAAAAAACGCATTAAAATTACGTAACTAGGTCAATGATTACGTCACAAGGTCATTAATTACGTCACAAGGTCAATGATTACGTCACAAGGTCACCAAAATGTGACCTACTTCCCCACCACCTGCGCCAACCCCAGTTGGCGTAGTATTTTACTATATGTCGTTGTCCCGCCACCACCACCACCCTCCCCATCCCGATGCGCCAGGCTGGGAGTATTTTACTATATGTCATTGTACATCCACCACCACCACCACCCGAGTATTTTGCTATATGTCATTGCTCCTCCCCATCCCCACCTGCGCCAAAAATAATACCCAAAAGGGACCTAATATACTACTCGTTTGTTTGTTTTTGGTTGTTATATGTTCGCTTTTTTTAAGCCTAAATTATAACTTATGTATTCGTATGCACAATTTTTGCACATTATATATATAATTGACAGATTTTTATACCGGTCAGCGCAAAAAGTAACAGCTGTATACTTAGTACATAAAGTCATCTTACATTTGAAACTCAGTTTTACAGTGCACATCCTAGATCAGAGATAAGCGTCATCACTCTCGACATGAGACACGTTATTCAATCTCACTACTAGTTCTATCATATTGTGATTGACAAAAATGTTTGAAATCTTGACAGTCACCACGTCAGCAGCACATTTAGTAGCTCTTCTATTTACATAAAGACAGTTTAAAAAACATTTTATGTTTACCTACTTTCGTATTCACTTATGTAGACCAAGCGGTATGTTTTAAATAAAAAATGAAATGTCGAATACTTACCTTGTCAGACAGTAAAGCCACGTACAAAAATAGCAGAAATTTAGCCCGGAGGATGACAGCGGTGTGATGTATTGACCCTGTCAATAATAGTGCTTGGCCCGTGGACGACAACATTCTGTTTTCTATGTTATATGTTACATGGCATCGGACCAGGGGCGTAGCGAGGGGGGGGGGGGGGCGGGGGATGCGGACCGCCCCCGGTGACACCATTTAGGGGGGTGACACCAAGGCAAAAAATAGCAAAATATATAGAGAAAAACTTGAGGGGGGGGGGGGGCGCAGATCGAAAGTTTGAGGGGGGGGGGGCGCAAATCGAAAACTTGAGGGGGGGGGGGGTGCAAATCGAAAATTTGAAAGTTTGTTCCCGGGAAGAGTCGCAACGCCTCTGGGGGGGGTGACACCATTAAGTGCCGCACCGGGTGACACCCGACCTCGCTACGCCACTGCATCGGACACAATGTTGAATAAACAAAAAGCCAAAATGGACAAAATGTCTGACAGAACATAACACTGAATAAAACAACAACCCTAACATAAACCACAGAATAAATCGAATGATACATTTCGGCATTTTGATTATCTTATTTGTTTTCGTTCTATTGTTGTTTAATCTTCTTGTAAATATTCTACATTATTGTTTAATATCTGAGTGCGAATGTAATAAAATTATATTAAAAACCGAGTTGCCTTGTCTGATGGTAGGTTTATCCGGGGACTGTTCGTATTTTCGTGCTAAGGGTAGTGATCAATCAACTCCAGCCCACAGTGTGTATACTTTAGGGTCCATACAACAGCAGCCCACAACTTTAGTATCCATACAACACCAGCCCACAACTTTAGTGTCCATACAACACCAGCCCACAACTTTAGTGTCCACACAACACCTGCTCACAACTTTAGTATCCATACAACACCAGCCCACAACTTTAGTGTCCATACAATACCAGCCCACAACTTTAGTGTCCATACAATACCAGCCCACAGTGCGTATACTTTAGGGTTCATACAACACTAGCCCAAAACTTTACACTAAGTGAACGCCAAATAAAATGTGCACAATAGAGCGGAATATTATTAGCACTTTATAAATTTACTTTAGTATTTTTGAGAAATCGGAAATAGCGTAAATTACTACTTTCGGTAAACGGAAATTACTCAAAATTTGATTGAAGGCAGAAAAATTAAATTTGTTACTTACATGTGAAATTTCATTTATGTATCTAAAATAGTACTGAAGTTATAGGCTTTTGAAAAATTCAAAGCAGAAAAAGTAGCACTTTTGGTTATTGGAAATCGCTCAAAAGTTGATACAGATCTACGATTTTGATAAAATACTTACATATGAAATTTCATCAACCTAGCTGTAACGGTAAGTTATCTTGTTTACACACAGACACACACACAGACACACACACAAGCATACACACAGACATACGGACATAATTGCAAAGCCTAGTTTTTCAGACTGGATTACGCATAAAACCCCATAATTTTGATAAACCTGTATTGATAATTTTTGCCCGATTAAATTAAGTCCTCTATACTTCGGATGTGATGAAGGACTGAGGTGTGATACGGTGAAAACTGTTAAAATTTCAAGTGATTTTTGTGCACGATTACAATACTTTCTCAATACTTCGTATATACGAGAAAGTAAAAGGAGTAAGAATGTCACGTACTAATACATTATTGATATATTGATGGACGTGTTTGTTTAACATAGTTATATATTCTTTTAAATTGTGACGCTTTAAAACATCTTGAATAAAACATACATAGCCTATTCTTCTCACGAGTAAATTGATACAGCAACTTAAACAAATGGGAGACAATACGAACGTTGATATGTACATCAATAAAAGATACCGCATGATCAACATAACAGAATACGAAATTATGTAAACACGCAGTGTTTCTACACGGTTTTTATGTAAATAGTAGATCTAATTTATAAATGTGCTGCTGACTTTTTGGCTGTCAAAACGTTGAAACCGTTTTGTCATTCACAAAAATATACACATAGTAAAAAGTTCGAATAATTGATTTCTTCTTTGATTAAAGTTGCTGATGTTCAGAGCGGTGACGTTTACATATGACCTAGGCTTGTTCCGTAAAACTTGGTTTTAAAAGTAAGATGATTTTATGTATTGCGTAAAAACTAATTGTTAATGTTTACGCTGACCTGGTAAAACATCTGTCAATCGTTTTTTTTAATCTGCACAAAAAAAGTTAACATTATTGTGTACATTGTGCATAAATATTAATGAAGAAGTACATATGTCATATATAATCCTAATATATAAAAGCCCATGTGCGCATTTCTCTCTCTCTCTCCCTCTGTCTCTCTCTCTCTCTGCAAAATATTTTCGCCAGATATCACATCAGAATCTTCAGCGATGTATGGAGAACTTGATACGGACTTTTGTTGAAAATAATATGGTAAATGTTTTAAACCACAATTGCATTTAAAGAAGAAAAATAAAAAAAATAAAGGCGTATTCAAATGTAGAAAAACAATTTTAATTATGCAACCAGAAAAGTGTTTATAGATTGGACAAAAATGCATTTAATAATGACGCCACATAATTTTTACACGAAACTAATGACGTAATCTTCCGAGTTTTAGAATAAAATAAAGAATGAACTATTTCATTCAAATAAGATTTAGAGCTACGCACGATATGAAATGTATACAATACGATTTTCCCTATTTGGATTTTAGAGCTAGAGATTCTAGATCTAGATTAGATCTACGGAAAGACTAGACTTAGACGCTAAGAACTAGATTTAGACTATCTACTCTAGAATCTATTCCCATAATAAATTTTTATATTAAACTAGACTCTATATCAGGTGTTAATTATTTGATAGAAATCTTTGTTTGTTTAGCTATGGAATCGGCTAACTTGGGATAAAATTTACTTTAAAAGGATAGGGCTATTCGCGTAAGTTGTTTCTTAAGTAGGTCTTTAATTCTTCATTAATCATGACATAAGGTGCCTAAATAGCTGAGATGAGAGTGATACCACGCGAATGGTACGGGCTGGAGACACACCAATTCAATCTTTCTTTTTCAATTATTATTTTTAATATGTTGATGATAAAGTTACCTGTCGGAACTTGGCGGGACAAAGGGGCAGGTGAAGTACAGTTCACCTGATTCAGTAGTTTTAGCATATGAATGGATAGTGTAATCAGACCCATACTCAGCCGAAATAGTTGTTTTTAAAAGACAAAACAACATAGCTACCATTAAACGGGTTTTTAAAGAAATCTTTTAAGTCTCTTAATTTTAAGTCTCTTATTCAGCGAATGCATTTAATATTGTATGGTTACCGATGAAGAAATGAACTATTTTATTTAAATCTATAGATCTATACATAAAAACCTAATAAAAATTAATCACTTTAAAAACAAGAAGAACGCCATTTAATAGCCGAGTTTTTAAGGGAATCATTTAAGTCACTTAATCAGTGTGTGCATGTGTTGTGTTAAATGGGTCGGATTTTTACCTAATTAGTTTTTCCTTTGCTTGGTCACTAATATTGTTCAACGTGTAGTAAAGCAAATTGCGTTTTAACCAATTACTATTTTATAGATTATTTTTCTCAAACAAGTACAACATTTTAAAATATATGGGCCTATAATTCACGTGAAATGAGTACCGATGGCTAGTATTAAATAAACCGGGAGTAATCTCCTCTAAACTTTCTCAAATATTCTTATATAATTCTATGGGGGATGGCAACTCGCGATATAGACATGATTTTTAAATTACTTAAACTTTTACTTAGAATCTCGTAAAACAAGAATTGCGCACCAATTGAATGCCAAACACTTTGTGTATGATAGTGTGGAATATTATTAGCACTTTATAAATTCAGTTGCGTTTTTTGAGAAATCGGAAGTAGCCTAAGTGGAGTGAGGTAATGACCGGGGGATAATGCCCATTTTCTGTGTATTGGTTACTTGTTTGAATAAAATACGAGTATAAACATTAGAAAAACCCACCTACGTTTGAAAACATACCAAAGAAAATACTAAAAATTTAAATGTGTTGGATGTATGTGATGTTTGAAACAAGTTGCAAGAAAGATTTGAAAATTATACCCAAGGTACTTCATAATCTCGATTGCTGCTTGAGTGATACAAATCATAATTTTAGAAAAAAAAACAGTCCATATTTTGAGAAGCCGCTACATATGATGTGAGGTGCTTATTTGCAATTAGATATGGCCGAAAGTCCATTGTACATTTCTTAATGTTAATATGTCTTTGTGATATTGGTATAACTTCTATCCTGTACAAATAATCAAAAATATTACTAAAAACTTCGGTTTTATATGCGTTTCCTTTTGTTTTGCTGTTACAAGAAATGTCATAGCAAAATTAATTAGGCAACCAATAAAGTGGCATTGTCTTCTTGTCTTGAACCAGGTACCAACTACGAACCGTATCTGACAGAAGTGCCCGTAATTTCGCTCGGGCGTTTCGATCTAGACTGACGACAGACTGACGACTGAAGACAGAGTAACGACAGACTGTCAACAAAGGAACCAAGTTTAATTAAAGCTTTTAAAAACCAAATGTCGAGTAGTTAAAGAGTGTTTAACGAGAGTTGAGTAATCGTGACGTTGTAAGCATCAAGTTGATTGTGTAACGTCGATGCGTATAATTTTGAAATGGTCGAGGTGACGCGAAATGATTGCTTGGTTGAGTTTTTTTTTTAATTCTTGCGTAGTCGAGTAGATGCAATTGCTTTTTTCCCCTTTTTATGCTAGGGCTGTTTTGTAGGCCTATTTATGTGGACAGTGGGTAACTTTGTACATTAAAGCATGTCTTAGTACTAGTTGTTTACCGTGTATGACTGAAAAAAGTCGTATGTTTCAAACCGTAAGCATCAAACAGGATCTATTACTATTAGCTATGGCATTTTGAAAGTAGCCCTTAAAAGATGCAGATACTGTGTATACCTTTTAGTGTGGAAGAACCCTAATCCTAACCCTAGACCTAGACTTAGACTTGGTCATAGACATAATCCTTATGTACGTTTTGTTGATGTTTTTGGACGTTTTATGTTCGCATTTTAAAGTCTAATTTATAACTTATCTATTTACAAACCCTATTTCTGCACAATATATATAATTGATATTAGCTGGTTTTCTTTGTAGAATTAAATATTTATTGGGTCGGCGTGGTCGAGTCGGTAAAGCTCATGGTTGCTAAACCGAAAAAGTCTCGAGTTCGAACCCTCGGGCAGACGAGGCTCGTTAGCTGGGGACAGCCACTCTTCTAGGAGAGACAACTCCAAAATTAAAACAACTGCTGCCTTGTAGTTTGTTCTTGGTTGGACAGAGGCTATGGAAGCAAATCCAAAAAGAAAAGCAGGCTGAAATCGGAGTCAATGGCCTCAATGGCGCATAACCAGTTGACACGTAACGCTTAATTGTGTTGGAGGCGTGGTCGAGTCGGCAAAAAGCTCATGGTTGATAAATTCGATCAAAAAAAAAGTCTCGAGTTCAAACCCACTGGCAGATAAATCTCGATCCCCTTCAACACTAATAATTAAGAACGAAGAAGAAGAAGAAGAAATATTTATTGACAGATGTTTCAACCGGTCAACGCAAAAAGTAACAATTATGTACAAGAGGTTATCTTACATTTTAAACTCAGTTTTACAGTATGCCTACACGTCCTAGATCTGAGATAAACGTTCAAAAATGTGTGAATGTTTTAACAATGGCATCGCCAGCAGCACATTTAATAGCTCTTCTATTTACAAAAAAAAGGTTAAAAAACATTTTATGTTTACATACTTTCGTATTCACGTATGTAGACCAAGCGTATTCTTTTAAATAAAAAATAAAATGTCGAATATTTACCGCGAGAGACAGCAAAGCCACGTAAAAAACAGCAGGTATTTAGCCCGGAGGATGACAACGGTGGGATGTATGGACCCTGTTAGTAAGAGAAAGGAGATAATAATGTTAGGTTCATGGACGACATCATTCTGTTTTCTATGTTATATGTTACATGGAATTTGATACCATTTTGAATAAACAAAAGGCCTACATGAACAAATTTCCACAGAATAAATCGAACTATCATTTTCGGTCTTTTAATTTTCTCGCTTGTTTTCGTCGTATTGTAAATAGTCTATATTATTGTTTATTCTTTTTTTTTTAAATATTCTATATTGTTGTTTAATATCTGCGTGCGAATGTGTTAAAATTATATTATGTTTATGTTTTTAAAAAAAATCAAGTTGCCTTGTCTGATGTTGTAAGGTTTATCCGGGGAGTATGCATATTTTCGTAGAAAGGGTAGTGATCTCCGTTAACTTTAGTGTCAATACAACACAACCCACAACGTTTGTGTCTATATAACACCAGCCCACAGCTTTAGTGTATATAACACCAGCCCACAGCTTTAGTGTCTATATAACACTAGCCCACAGCTTTAGTGTCTATATAACACCAGCCTGTTGCAGACCAGACTACGATGTTGCCGTCCAGTTGCTTAGTCGGCGGCCGAATACGTTGCTGACACTGGCTCGGGCACTAGCCAATAAGGCCGTCGTTGTCTAGGGGTATTTAATGATTCTACCCGAGTCAGCTACAGTGAAGTAATCAACGGAACAGGAGACCTTATTAGTTTGTGCTGTTTATTAATGTGCTGAATGCCTGTTCTGCTGAGCTAGGCTTCCCCTAACCGCTAACGTCGGGAGCGCTTGTGCGAGAGAGCGAGACTAACTAACCTGCCTGTATTTATACCCCTGTCTTAACCCCCTAGCTGTTCCCACGGGATAATGAGCTCAGAACATGTGACCTAACAAATTATCCCCCCTGGCGCTAACAACCCTGGCTACTGGTCAGTATAAAGACTACTATTGTCCTGTCAGAGCGGTCAGTCTCATTTGAACGTTTCACCTACTGTCCATCCCTACTGTGTACCCTGTAATTATCTAGTGAATAGGTGTTTGTGGAATTCTGACCTAACACAGCCCACAGCATTTGTGTCTATATAACACCAGCCCAAAACTTTAATGTCTATATAACAACAGCCCACAGCTTTAGTGTCTATATAACACCAGCCCACAGCTTTTGTGTCTATATAACACCAGCCCACAGCTTTAGTGTCCATACAACACCAGCCCACAACTTAAGTGGCCACACAACACCAGCCCACAAAATTAGTGGCCACACAACGACAGCCTACAGACTGGCAATATTATTAACAATACAACACCCACAATATGTCGCAACACTATCACCAAGATGGTGAAAATCTTTAAATATAATAAATTGTTATTTAAGTTTACCTACATGCTAGTTATATTCATGAACACATCAACTTTCTTATTGCATTCTATTTGTTTAAGTTGCCTCTATAAAATCACGTCTGTTAAGAATAGGTTAAGCATATTTTATTCATGATGTTTTAAATGTGTCAACAGTAAAATAAAAGAAAACCACATCATTAAATATAACAAGATTGTATCAGCATGTCACTTCTAAAAATTGCCCACCCCACCCCCCACCACACACACACAAACGATCACGTGACTATCCTATATATAACGGCACAAAGTTCGCATGTGAAGCTTACAAGTCAATAGGTAGAAGTAAGAAGCTCTCTGAAACCCTTTTTTTTAATAGTAAAAATAACATATTTAATACAATTTTTGTTTATAAGAAAGTTTATAGTTGTAATATTCTTAACGGTGTATCAAAATGAAAATAACATTAATATTTGTCTTATACGTGTAGACAATATTAGAAATTCGGAAAAATAACTTTCTAGATGTAGCAAAAGTGTACATAAAATGCATGATTAGTTAAATTTTATTAAAATAGTTGTTCAGATTTTCGATGTTACAAACCATTAATTTTATTTTAAAGTTACTTAACTGATTTTCATTGATCAGTAATATCTAAGTATAATGAATTACTGTAATGATTTTTACGGATATTAATTAAGTGAAAGCTTGATTTAATTTAATATATCCAGAGCAATTGAATGTATAAAAATATTTTTTTTTTATTTCGATATAGACAAATGTTTAAGGATTAAAAACACATATTTAAATGACCTGCCCCACAATGATGCTAACCATGATTGTTATAATAGCCCAGTCTATCAGCACACACGGTAAGTTTAACTGTTGTCCTTTTCGGTGTTGGAGTTCTAATTGAGTTCTAAGTGTTTTCTCCACATCAATACACATCTTTACATTAGTAATATATTTGAGAGACAGTAAATAATATACTATATTACATTTTCTAAAAATAAGAATACATTATATGGGATATTCTTTTTAAATTATGGAATGTGTGTATATGAATAAAAGCTTTTAATTTGTTATTTTAGCAAGGCGTTGTTAGTATTTTAGTTCTTTCTACAGCTATAAGTGTGTAGTTTTTACGGGTCTTTTAAAGGTTGAGATTGCATAGTCTAGAACACAGTGGATAATGCGTTTGTTAGTTTATATATGTTTACCCCATGGTCAAATGCGGACATTAAGCCTAAAGTGTGATCACAAAATATAAGCTTTGATTGTTATAATACCACGTAGATCTTTACACCAGATAAGTTGTAGGTGTTGTTATAATCCCGTGTATTAAAAAAAGTTAGCTGTTAGTTTTCAATTAAATATCTTACCTCGTTACAATTGTAATCTAATATATAAAGTTCAAACGGATTTAGCATAACAGTTTAGAGTGTTTATTAACTAGTGATTAAAAAAAAAATATTGATAGCTTTGTAAAACTTGTTTTATTTTCTAAATTTAATTATGCTAAATAACGTTAAATGGAATGAACAAAATCTAAGAAATTGTATAATCATGCAGAATAAAATTAAAAAGTGTATAAATTACTTCCATTTTGTTCCTTTTTATGTCCTTCATAGATGACGAAAAAAAACTTTCCTTGAATGTTACATTACATCTGGAAAAGTCCTTTTTTAAGTTTGTTAGATGTTGGAAAAAATATAATTAGATTGGGTTGATAAAGTAGAAAATGGTAGATAAAACACGGTTTTTTTTAATACTGCCTTTTATTTATTTTATACTGTTTACTAATTATTATTTTTACTTAATAACAATTTAGAAGCTGATCCTAAATCCTGCTTATGATTTTCCGTTAGCGTTCGTCAGCGCTCCAGCAGGGTGTGATTTGGTGCTCTAGGCAACTCTGTGAGCGCGGTGGTGCATACTTTCGTTTTAAAGAGTGCAATTACTTAATTAATCCTCATTACTCCCTGTGGAGTGTTGCAGACCAGACTACGATGTTGCCGTCCGGTTGCTTAGTCGCCGGCCGAATACGTTGCTGACACTGGCTCGGGCACTAGCCAATAAGGCCGTCGTTGTCTAGGGGTATTTAATTATTCTACCCGAGTCAGCACAGTGAAGTAATCAACGGAACAGGAGACCTTCTTAGTTTGTGCTGTTTATTAATTCGCTGGATGCTTGTTCTTCTGAGCTAGGCTTCCCCTAACCGCAAATGTCGGGAGCGCTTGTGCGAGAGAGCGAGACTAACTAACCTGCCTGTATTTATACCCCTTTTCTAACCCCCTAGCTGTTCCCACGGGACAATGAGCTCAGAACATGTGACCTAACAAATTATCCCCCCTGGCGCTAACAACCCTGGCTACTGGTCAGTATAAAGACTACTATTGTCCTGTCAGAGCGGTCAGTCTCCTTTGAACGTGTCACCTACTGTCCATCCCTACTGTGTACCCTGTAATTATCTAGTGAATAGGTGTTTGTGTAATTCTGACCTAACGTGGAGAATAAGGCAGCGAATTCCACTGTGCCATTCCACTGTCTTGGGCGAGCCACTTTAGTTAATGCCAGGTCTTGTCGGTAGCCTGCACTTCTTCCGTCTCTCTCCTCCATGTCCCAAGTTGTCTAAAGACAGAAATTATCTGTGGGGAAAAAGGGCTATTATATTCAGTTACTATATCAAGACTGGGGCGTTCTTCGAAACCTGATAGGGTGCTTTTTGGCGCCCCGGGCCTTCCCGTGAGCGCTTTGGCGTATACGCTCTGCATAGTGAGTGCAATAGACTATAGATAGTATGGGGTATTAAAGTCGTTTAGTAAACAGAAGCAGTATGTTTTGCTTTTGATTGGTTGTGTTAAGTTTAATGTTAGAGTTAGGTTTAATGTTATGTGTTCCTTTTCAAATGAAGGTCCATGCACGGTTTATGCTGCTCAATAAACACATAAGTAATGGTCTTTTTCAGATAGGTTTATACATAGGCCATATTAGGATCTGGCCGTGGCGGCTAGTCTTACACATAACGCTAAACGCTTTTTAAATATTTTTTTTTCTCTCATGCTTTTTCCCCACTCGACCTAGTGTTAATGGCAAGAGCGGGTTTACATGAAAAAGCATAAATTACATTTAAAAAAAAAATAATTATTCACACATTATTTATTGCTCTTAAAACTTGTCCGTGTTCATATGTCTCCCAGTTTCACTTTTTACTCTTCCGGTTTCTTGGTTTTTTTTAACATGACATTAAGTACATGAAAAGACATGATCACTTCTCGTAGTTCTTATACCTACCTTCTTGCGTGTATTACAATCTTGGTTGAGCGCTGGTTAATTCTTAGCGGGTAGTATCAAGACTTGTAGAACTGTTGTAGTTTGGGAGTTTCAATGGTCGATGTTGAATTAATAAAGTGGCGAGTTGTATGTGGCTGTTGTCTTCTCGTTGATAGGTAGGTAGGTAGGTAGGTAGGTAGGTAGGTAGGTAGGTAGGTAGGTAGGTAGGTAGGTAGGTAGGTAGGTAGGTAGGTAGGTAGGTAGGTAGGTAGGTAGGTAGGTAGGTAGGTAGGTAGGTAGGTAGGTAGGTAGGTAGGTAGGTAGGTAGGTAGGTAGGTAGGTAGGTAGGTAGGTAGGTAGGTAGGTAGGTAGGTAGGTAGGTAGGTAGGTAGGTAGGTAGGTAGGTAGGTAGGTAGGTAGGTAGGTAGGTAGGTAGGTAGGTAGGTAGGTAGGTAGGTAGGTAGGTAGGTAGGTAGGTAGGTAGGTAGGTAGGTAGGTAGGTAGGTAGGTAGGTAGGTAGGTAGGTAGGTAGGTAGGTAGGTAGGTAGGTAGGTAGGTAGGTAGGTAGGTAGGTAGGTAGATAGGTAGGTAGGTAGGTAGGTAAATGTGTATCAACTTCTATATTTGAATAATTAATCATAACGTGTATGTACCCTTGGGATCAGTATTCTAATACATATCGTATTTTTTATTAAATACACAACATACGAATAAAGTAGAGCTTGAAGAAGATAGGAAATATGGCGTCATCGTGTTAAGATATCGTTTTATATATAGGTTGCTTTGTTTCATTGTTACGAGAGTTGAATAATCGTGATGCTGTCGGTATCGCGCTGATTGTGTAACGTCGATGCGAATAATTTTGGAATGGTCGAGGTGAGGCGAAATTATTGCTTGACAGAGTTTTTTAGCCTTGAGTAGTCAAGTAGTTGCAATGGGCGAAGAAGTACAACTAACTGGTGTTCATTTTACGAGCGTTGTATATCCGTGAAGTTGTTCGTTTCGATGGCGAGATTTGCAATTGATGGTTTAATTGGTTAATAAGTGTAGTTGTCTACCTCTCGACACCGGCAGCCAGCCTTAAAAGGTCAGCGGCCTACGTACAGTGGACGGACAGAGCCGTGGAACACATGCACATGGTAAAAAAACTTGATTGGATCGCCATAGTGTAATATTCTAAGTCTATATTACCTAAATTAGTGATTATAAAAAAAATATTAAAGGTTTGGAAAAAACGTTTAATTTCTTAATCTAAATGTTTTTTTATACCATTTTAAATAAACAAATTTTAAGAAAATGTATAACCCATCACAAAAATTCTAATTGTGTCTGATAGTGTCTTCTATTAGAGCCATAGCACAAACAATTTTCCTTGATATATCGCGAACGATTTCTTCACTTAGAACCATGAGGGGGAAAACTTTCCATTAGTTTGTTTTGATGTTGGAAAAAATACTTTAAAAAATAATTAGCATAAAGTGCAATGTAGTAAGTTAAACAAAAGGTTATTTTAAATACTGTCTTTTATTAATTTTATACACTAAATGTAGTGTTTACTGGTTATTATGTTTAATCAATAATAAATAATAACAATTAACATAAATGTTAAATTTTATCCTTCCGTTTGTGGATATAATGGAGTATTGTATCACTAAATTAAATCAGGAGCCTCCGCCAACCCACCCTTTGCACGATTTGGCACCTAAGGAAATACAATGAGCACTGTGTGTTTATTTTTGCATTTAAGTTTGCGTGTATATTACGTGTTATTCTTTACATTCAGGAGTGCTTTTTACTTTCTCGTATATACGAAGTTTAGAGAAAGCATTGTAATCGTGCAAAAAAAAAACGGGATTTTTACAAATCTCGACGTTTTACACCTCACAGATACGGAAAAACATAATTTTGCAATCTTGTTCGTATGTCTGTGTGTCTGTGTGTGTGTGTCTCTGTGTCTGTGTGTAAACACGATTACTTGAGTACCGTTACAGCTAGGTTGATGAAATTAGATGTATGAGTATTGTATCAAAATTGTAGATCCGTATCAATTTTTGAGCGATTTCCGATAACCGGATTGGGTACTTTTTCTACTTTGAATTTTTCAAAAGCCTATAACTTGAGTACTATTTCAGATAGATAAATGAAATTTCAAATGTAAGTAAAAAATCTAATTTTCTACTTTCTGTAAAATTTTGATTAATTTCCGTTGACCGGAAGTACTAACTTTACGCTATTTCCGATTTCAAAAAACGCACGTAAATTTATAAAGTACTAATAATATTGCGCACTATTATGCACATTTTATTAGGCGTTCTTTTAGTGTGCAATTCTTTTTCTACGAGATTCCATTCTATTATAAAAAGTTAAAGTAATTAAAAATGGATTACAAATATTGTCTATGTCCTGAGTTGCCATCCCTCGTAGTTTTGTATTAGAATATTGGTGTTAACTTGTGTTGCCTTTGTACAGCCCAGATCAAAGAAGCCGAATTTAATGCTGTCGATGACACAAATTTGACCATGCTGCCCATTAATGTAGAGTTTGACCAAGTCAGTCTTTTGTCCTGCGCCTTACGTTGTTTAAGTTCCAACGAAACGTGCTACAGCTACATCTACGATGAAACCACAAGACAGTGTAGCCTAGGTTTGTTAAATGACGTTTTACAAATGTTGTCTATGTTTTCTGAAATATTAACATATGAAACATCTTAATAATGTGTGTGGTGTCTAGCCTTTTATTAATACATATATATATATATATATATATATATATATATATATATATATATATATATATATATATATATGGACATATTTGATGCAAAATATGCATAAATCATTGACTAAATGACAATACATCCACCACCTATATTAAATTTATTTTGCTATTCCAGGTTCGTGGCTAGTCCCACGTAACGCTTCACTACAAAAACTTCAGGGAAAAATGTTCTCTACTGGGAACTTCTGTAACACAACCAGAAACGTCACGGTCCTGTCTGATGGCTCCATCTCTACAGCTGACTTGCTGTTTTGTAAAGGTGATGTGAAAATGTTTTGGTATATTATTCCTGCTAATGCTGATATGAATTATAATAATTTGTAAATATTTTACTATTACTATTTTCTTAACACGAATCTCAATTTTTAGCGAGTTATTAACGTTTTACAAACCACGGATATTTAGTTTTGGAAACCTAATATTTTAACAAATACATACATTCTAAACGCACATACAATAAAATAAAGCTTGGTTGTATGTATGGCTGTACACAAACGTAATTTTTTAAAATGTGCTGAATAAACTTGTTAACATAAATGGTTTGATTGGTTAACAGACAAGCTTGATCTTTGCTCGGGATTAGACCGTAGTCCCCCCCGACCTTTGGTGACCCTAAGCTCTGGACTTCAGGTCATGTGTGACACCGTGACTGACGGTGGAGGATGGATCATTTTCCAAAGACGTGTTTCTGGGACTGTAGATTTTAACAGGAGCTGGACGGAGTACAAAAATGGGTTTGGTGATTTTACTTCTGGAAATTTTTACATGGGCAACGAAAAGATGTATCGCTTAACTTCTACACGCACAACAAGTCTGAGAGTGGATATGATCTTCAATGGAACAAATTATTTCGCCCAGTATTCAAACTTCAACATTTCTAGTGAGACAGACGGCTACAGGCTACACATTGGAGAATTCACAGGAAACATTTATAACGCTCTTCTTTATCATAATGATAAGAAGTTTTCAACATTTGATCGTAACAATCAAATAAATAATTCTACTAATTGTGCCATTACCAATCACGGAGCGTGGTGGTTTAAATATTGCCAGGACTCTAATCTTAACGCTGTTTGGGGTACTAATTCATTATACTGGTGGCCCTTGAGAAATATGTCATTCATGGAAATGAAATTTAGGCCATTTTAACAAGATTATAAGTGTCAAATTTCACCTAACCAGCTATATATGCTGTTTATTTTCATGTATAAAATAAATTTACTATTAAACATTTTGTAATCTTTAAAGCTCTTATTATATTTCAAAATGTTTTAACTTGATTATTTTTCTGTGCCAATACTAATGTGTGACATTAAGAAAACGAAGTTTTACTTTCAGACAATTTAACCGGTGAGGGGGAGAGGTGGTGCAGAGATTGCAGTCAGTCAAAGTATTTTGTTTCTAAATAAATTGTTTGTTGTTTTTTGTCCCGGTGGTAAAACTACTCAAAGGAAGGAGATGGGGATAGGAGGAGAGACAGACGAGAAGATACCTGAAATAAATAGTGCCTGCGCGTGGTATTCTGTAAGGGCACCATGATTTTCCCCTTTTGTACCTACGTGGGTTCAGGTGATTGTTCATGTGATAGTTCAGGTGATAGTTCAGGTGATAGCTCATGTGATAGCTCAGGTGATAGCTCAGGTGATAGCTCAGGTGATAGCTCAGGTGATAGCTCAGGTGATAGCTCAGGTGATAGCTAAGGTGATAGCTCAGGTGATAGCTCAGGTGATAGCTCAGGTGATAGTTCTGGTGATAGCTCAGGTGATAGCTCAGGTGATAGCTCAGGTGATAGTTCAGGTTATAGCTCAGGTGATAGCTCAGGTTAAAGCTCAGGTTTCAGCTCAGGTGATAGCTCAGGTGATAGTTCAGGTGATAGCTCAGGTTATAGCTCAGGTTATAGCTCAGGTGATAGCTCAGGTTATAGTTCAGGTGATAGCTTGCCCATCACCGGGGAAGGTGTGCAAACTGTTCAAGGGTATCCAACGTCCTCGCGATCATGTGACCAATAGCTGGTTGGGCTATCCAGTAGCACAGTGGCACCTATATTTGCTATAAAAGAGCGCCATACACGAGGAACTTGATAAGTTATTATAATCTATTAACTAACGAAAAAGTTAAAGGTTTATTAAATTATAAAATAATATAAAGAAATTATGTTGCTTGTTTAAGGTTGGAATGTGTACCATTAGACACCATCAGAAAAAAAATCAAATAAACAACACATTTTGCCTCTGTTTGTAATTATATAATTAATCAATTTAATATAACATTAAATAAAGTCAACGAACATTTAAAACTATTTTCATTACATCTTCAATTTAAGTAGTATTTTGTTATAAACCACTGTTTTAAGATGTTCACAATTGTAACATGTATGTGTTTTTTGACAGGTTGTTACACGTCAAAGGTTTATTTTTACATGGTTTTATTACAAGCTTATGTACATGAATAGACAAATTGATGTTTTATAACATATTTACTCAAACCAAGCTTGACTTAACTTGCAAAAAAAAAAATAAGACCAAGCAGTCATTTAAGTGAAATGAAGTTACAGATCTACAGGTAAAGTTTGAAACATTCGTCTGTGTCGTAACACAACAGAACAAAATAAAATTTACAGATCAGTATCTGCTAAACACAATACAAAAGTATGCAAAGCTATGGGTATTTATTACAAGAATTGCCTATTGCAATTAAATAAAATTTTAAAATTTCAACAACTTTTGTTTCTCGATACCATAGGAGACTACTGATTGGATACCAAGTGTAAAAATAAAAACGAATTAACATTTTTACTTTACACTAGCAGAGGCAATATGTTATATTTTGTTTATGTTGTATATTGTGTTAACTTAGTTTTATTTTGTGTAAGAGTAGATTTTCTGACAAAACTTTTGCAATATTTTGGTTACGAAAAACGTATAAATTTATAATTTTTTTATCAGTTAAATGCATGTTTTAAATTTTTCTACTTAATATTATAATATTAAGTATAATGTAATATTGTCGGATAATCACACAATAAGAAAATATCATTGTAGGTAAAAGAAGGAAAATAATTTAAAACACTTATAAGAGATGATGAAGGAGATAATTCATTTTCGAACTGTCTATATGAAAGTGACAAACTTGTCGCAATTATAGAAACTGAGGTTTTATGATATAAACTTTTTGTGCTTTAGCTATTTTGTTTTTTGTATACCCTATTTTGTATTGTGTATTTACAAAAAATGTATTTTTAAAATTATCTTAATTTTTTTTCAAACTATACAAACACCAGTTTAACTCTTAAAATGTTTATTCTTTTATGTAGACGTGATTAAAGAATTAAAAAATGAAATTATGTAAATCTATGATGATTTTAAATATATAATACTTCAACTGTTACGCAACACCTTTAAAAAATATTTTTTATATTAACTTTAAATATTACTTGCAATAAATGTATCTTTTAATACAAATAATAAAATTTCGCTTAATAAAAATATTCTTTTGTTTATTCAAAACTTTGACGCAAATCTTTTCGAGTGGCGAAAAAAAAAAAAAATTGACTATACTATTATACCATGTACAGACCCGCAAACAGACAGCGACATCAAACTTTTCCAGGTCCCCGTAATGGTCCAGACTACTAGAAAATGTATCAACAAGAAAATACTGCCAGATAAGAACGTAATGAAATATAGCTAATACATGTGCACGTTTTACTCGGCTGTACAGGTGCACACTTTACTAGGCATGCTTCTAGATAAAAGGCCGTATAGGAAAATGGCCATATCCGGGAAAACTCTAGAAATGGGTCAAAACTGACCAGTCGTATTTCCCTATATACTTTTTGTATTTTATGTGAAAAACAGAGGGTAAGTTCAACACAAATTTTAGGGTGCTTTAACTCTGTATATTTGGCTGATGTTTTGCATGCTCCTCTATAGATGACTAGGCCGCATTGAAAAACTGTTGTTCAGACTCAAAGCCCTCGAAGATGACTAAAATATGAAATTCTCCTTATATGATATATCTATATATATCTATCTATCTATCTAACTATATATATATATATATATATATATATATATATATATATATATATATATATATATATATATATATATATATATATATATATATCAATTGACGACAATCCCCCTAATATTTTGTGAGGTCGTAGAACGACCCTAGAGGGTAACAAAATAAAACATTACTACAGTCGGAAAAAAACACCATAGGGTCGTTAGATTTGTCCAGATGACGTATTTTCTTATATAAACATGTGTTTATACAGGGGAGATAATTTTTAAAAAGTAATAATTTATAATAATAGTTTTGCTGTCTGTCTATCTTTGTATCTATCTATTTGTGTATCGATCTGTTGGGAATGCTGTTACTATAAAGAAAACACAAGGAAAGTAAAAACATGCATAATAAAACGAAAAACGAAGCACTACGTCACACGGAACATATAGTACGAAATTTTCTAAAGCCGGGAAAGTACACACACTGACATGACGTCATTGATTATCGAATAAACATTGATTTAAAAAAAAAACAATTTTGACTAATTTTAAAAGTGTTTTGCGTGAAGATTTTCTTTCATGCATCTCCTTGGGTAGGGTTAAACCCCCCAACCCTTAAGAACGTCTTACCCTCCCCCAGGAAAAAATCGAAATATGATTTATATAGAAAATGTTTACTATCACCAGTGTCCTCCTCTCCCGCCCTGGATAATTTGATTGATTAGTGCCCCACCCCTCGATAAATGTCTTCAAGAAACACTTTCTGCGTTAGTGATATTTATCGGCCAAAAGAAGTAAACGGGTCTACTTTAGAGAAGTAGGCTCTTCCTTTAGTCTGCATGATCTACAAAGTGACCAGTGTTTCTGTCAGATATTTTACTCCCCGGAGGGGGGGGGGGGGATACTTGAAATTTTCGGAAGGGGGTGTAGATTGGTCAAGATGACGTATTTTCTAATATAAATAGTTTTTTGTGAAAAAGTCAACAAAGACTACGTCATTTGGTCTATGTACAGGGGAGTTAACTTTTTTAAAGTAATAATTGTAAAATACTTTTTATACTATTTAAAAAAAATCCCAAATTATAGCATTAGTTTAAACCAGGGGTCTCCAAACTTTTCAGTCCAAGGGCCGCATTAACTATCAAATTTCAGTTCGGGGGTCAGTTTCTTCCAAGCATGTCGTGATTTTTCTGAGCAAAGTTCCTCAGCCATCACCAACAAACGTTTTTTCCGTGGTCAAAAAGATCTCCGCGGGCCGGACAAGAGGACCTCGTGGGCCGCATGCGGCCCGCGGGCCGTAGTTTGGAGACGCCTGGTTTAAACAGATATTTTATTTATAAATAATGTATGTATTGTACATCATGTAAAAATCAATTGCGAAAGTAAATGTAATATACTATTTGATCTATACTATTACGAAAGCCCTTGAATTTCTAATAACCTTGCGCGTAATAAGTTTGCGAGTATTCCATCAATGTTGCATGGCATTACATTATTCAAACTGCCTAAATTTAGGCCATAAGCATCCCAATAGTATTAGATTTGAAGTAATATTTTCTTTTTAGAGGGATAACTCACTAGGCATTTTTTCTAGTCTAGTTTATAGGCCTAAATAATTTTATTTCATATTTTCTCTTTTAGTCTTATATTTCAAGGGTCTTTAGATTTACAAAAAGCTATAAGATAAATGTTGAATATCATGAGGGTATAGCTTTACTTGAGCCTACAGAAGATGTGCAATATGCGTGATTTAATTGGTGGAGGAATTCCATTATTTATTTTTTTTTTTTTGCTGATTCATATTTTATTAAAAAAAACAATAATATCTTTATTCTGTTAAGTGTAAAGAGGGATTAAATACTCAGTTTTAAATTAAATTAATCCTAATGCAAGCAATTCTGTTTTTGTTTGCAACACCATGCTTCATTTTTCTCTTTATTTTTGAGGTTTTAATTTTAAATTAACAAAACCTGTAGAAGCAAATAATTGTAAAAGGTTAATTAATATTTGAACTTTTTTTTTGTTCAAAAAATCTACTTATATAATAGAAAGATGTACATTTATTTTTATCATGGTCATAAAAGTTTGGCTTAGTCCAAGTAAACATGAGTAGAATTTATGTAATAAATTTTGTTGGGTGCTTGTAAAATAGTTAAGAGGTTGAAATTTAAATTTATTATGTGGTGTTAATAAATAATTGGAATAATTTTGAAAAAAAAACATCCCACATAACAGCCAATCACCTATTAATTAATCATTCAATTTCTCAACTATTTCTAAAACCTAAGCTAAGCAGTATGCCTAGTCAACTTTAAAACTTAAACTAGACCATTTAATTTCATCTGTGATTGGTGTTTTACCTCGGTCAGTTGACTATGCAATACAGTAGTCATTCATATTTTGTAATATCATGACTTTGTTTTTGTTTGTCAGGCTTGTGGTCTGTCAAACATTGCGTCCATGTTGGCATTTTGTTGAGTTCAACCTTTTGTTCAGATCTCACAAAATACATAATATAGAACACAGACTGTCGTCCTTTTGAATCAAGTTGTCCCATGATCATAAATTATTACCTGGATTATCATACTGACAAGTGTCTATAAATCACACTGCTATCATCCTCTAGGCTAATTTCCTGCTACTTTTTAAAGTGGCTCTTCTGTTTCTTGCATTATATATTCCCTGTTTAATTTTTTTATTTAAATTAAACAGCTGATTGGTCTTCGTAAGAGAATACAAAAGTATGTAAACGTGAAATGTTTTTACACGGTTGTTATGTAAACAGTAGAGTTAATTAAATGTGCTGCTGAAGCAGGGCCGGCGCTACCTATAAGGCGAAAATTATTCACACTATAGAAATATCATAAACATGCAATATGCACAAGACATTCAAAGGAGATTGGTTTTGCATGAAATCAATTTTTTTTTAACTTTGTGTATTTTTAAAAAAAGTGTTTATTTTGTTTTGATTTTACATTGTAAACCAACAATGAACTGTTTCATTTTCAAACAATAGAACGAGATCTTATAAAAAAAATCTAGCACTCGTCCTAAGTTATAAATTATAGCGCACTATAGCTGCGTTTATGCTGATCTCTTTGTAATTATTAAGTCAAATAGAAATGTAAAAACAAACTTCGGCCTTAAAACCCGTCAACGTTATTGTTAACAAGAAACATTAATGTAAATGTTAACAAGAAAAATTAGTGTAAATCATTGTATCTAAAGCATGTTGAATTTAATTTTTTGGAAAGGGGTCATCCATAAATAACAATTTTTACCTTCCCCACCCCTCAGTCACACACCATCACAAAAAGCCAAACTCCCACCCCTGAAAATGGCGTCACATCACAGCCTACAACCCCCTCAAAATTGATTTTGAATTTTTCTTAAAACATCGATATTTTTCCGAAATATTGGCAACATGAGTATTTTAATCAATTCTTATTACAATTTTTCTAAAACGCAAATGTATAGCCAAAATTCGTTTTCTAACATTGTTTTTTTATAGTGCAAAATTGTGACGTAGCACCATCTGAACACCCCCCCCTATCATCACACACCGTCACACAATTACGAATCACTCTCCCCTCTACGAGAGTGACGTAATTTATGGACGACCCCAAAGCTAGAACGGCAATTTTTTGTTCAGAATAATTGATTATTTTGAATAATTTAATTTTGCCTGTAATGTTACAGTGATTTCTCGTTTTTTTATATTTACATTTGCATCCAATACATTTGCTTCACGTGTATCGAACACCAGCAATATTTTAAAATCGTGAATTTTTATTCTCATCGGTCATCTATTATTTTAACAAATGGCCGAAGATTCACATACACTTTTTGTGTTTAGCAGAAGACTATCTATGATTTCTTTGTTCAGTTGTTTCATCCCACCCTCGATTGTCCTAAACACTAGCTGTAGATCTGTAACAATGTCTTAATTGAAGTAACTTCAAGGTTGGATAAAGTATATCAAGTATAAAACATTAGGTTAAGTTGAGGAATAGGAGTTATAAAACATTAAGAGTGGTTAAAGAATAGAAAGCATAAATCATCACGCTTAATTAAAGTATATAAACTATAAAACATCAAGAATTAAACAAAAAATAAAGTTATAAAACTTGAAGTTTAGTTGACAAATAGAATATACAAAAATCAAGTTTTAGTTAAAGTACATAAAAAATACATTTCAAAACATAAAGCTGTATGCTGATGAAGATGGAAAGAAACCAAACGTCAATTAATTATCACATAAACTTGTAATAAAAACCAACACAAATATACATCACATCAACGTGCATCAAAACGAAAAGGCAAACAAAAAAATCATGGACATTTTAAAATTGTATGCCTGTTTAAAAAAAAACATGCATCTACTGTATAAAACGTCCATAGGCTTTTAAGGGAAACGCAGTCAATGTAACGAGGTATCCAACTATTTCAGTTTCATAATAGATTATAGTGGCCTCTTTATAACAAATATAGCTGGCAATGTGCTAATGAAGCGTCCAATGTGCTATATGTCACATGACCACCTGGACGGGGGATACCCTTTTATTTTATGTAAACAGCCACCAAACGACTGACACGAGTTAGGTAGACTCGTGTCGCCCAACAGCGAACCACCTCAATTCTGATACAACACAGTTGCAGTCATCTTCTCAGCGGGCATAGCCCCCCCCCCCCCCTCCACCTCATACTAATCACGTCTACCAAATGAAAATGACATGCTTAAACTACGTCCCGCTCCACTTCACCCTTCCACCCTCCGAAGAAAATTTTCAAAGTATTAGGTCGCGGTATTCCTAATGAAACACATTTTTATTTTTATGGGCAAAGCGAGAATCGGTTATTATTATTATAATTTTTCTTTTAGTTAAAATAATGTAAAACATACATTTGTGACTACATAAATTAAAGTTTACAAAAAAATTAAAAATGTTTTATATTTGATACAGAAAAGAACTGCACGATTAATTTAGCAACTAAAAATTAAAAATCATCGCGAATGCTTTAGTTAAAGTGATTATTTTCACACATAATTTTGTTGTAATTTAAATAAATGTTTAGATCTAAATGACAATTTACTAAATCTTATCATATTTTCAGTTTGATCGGTTTCGATTGTTCCATGTACAAATATCTTGTGTTTGTTAATATTCTCTTATATTAAGCTCTGGTAGACACAGACCTATTGGAATGCTTAGGATGAAACGAGTGTTTGTGTACGCAGCCCTCCGCTGTTTTTTTTTAATATATATTTTTTTATTATTGATGTTTGAATAACAGACAAACAGGCGGTATGTTTGAACTTGCATTAATATTTAATACCTTGCATTGAAGTTGTCCTTTCACAGCTCAGTGCTAAATTATGTTCACGATTAAAAGTAACAAAAAAGATTGCAAATTCATTAGTTCCTACCTGTAAAAAAGATACAAAATGTTTGATCCCTAAGTAATTTATCCTATTATTTGTTACATGCATGTAAACATTTATAAAGACCAATTATCAGTTACCATAATAAGATTAATAACAACATGTAAATGTTAATAACCTATACAAATTAGTTTGATAGGCGACTTTTTAAAAAGCATGTATTCACACCTCCCCACACCTCACACGGATGTTTATTGAACAGTGAATAACACATGTAGATAGGGTCAAGCAGGGGCGTAGCGAGGGGGGTGCGGACCGCACCGGGTGACCATTTAGGGGGTCGACACCAAGGCAAAAGAAAATTGCAAAATATATACAGAATAAACCGAGAGTGATCTCCCTTAAACTTTCTCGAATATTCTTATCTAACACTACAGGAGATGGCAACTCGGGAGATAGACAATATTTTAAATTCATTTTTACTTTCTCGTATATACGAAGTATAGAGAAAGTATTGTAATCGTGCAAAAATAAATCTCGACGTTTTACACGGAAAAACATAATTTTGCAATCTTGTCCGTATGTCTGTGTGTCTGTCTGTCTGTCTGTCTGTGTGTCTGTCTGTGTGTAAACACGATAACTTGAGTACCGTTACAGCTGGGTTGATGAAATTTCATATATAAGTATTTTATCAAAATCGTAGATCCGTATCAACTTTTGAGCCATTTCCGATAACCGGAAGTGGTACTTTTTCTTCTTTGAATTTTTTTAAAAAGCCTATAACTTGAGTAATATTTCAGATAGATAAACGAAATGTCACATGTAAGTAAAAGATCTAATTCTCTACCTTCTTTAAAATTTTGAGTAATTTCCGTTAACCGGAAGTACTAATTTACGCTATTTCAAATTTCTCAAAAATAAACCCATGTAAATTTATAAAGTACTAATAATCTTTTTCTTCTCGATTTTATTCTATTTTTAAAAGTTTAAGTAAACAAAAATCATGGCTATATTCCGAGTTGTCATCCCACGTAGTGTTATATTAGAATATTCGAGAAAGTTTAGGGGAGATCACTCCCGGTTTATTAATTACGTAAAACTTAATTTATTTTCTCCTTTTTAGTGTATTATTACATAAAAGCTTGCTATTAAAACGTTAAAGAAGATTTATATAAATACTGCATTAAATTTTATAGAAAAACATCCAAATACATGCATGTGAACAGGAGGATGTCGTGTGTCTGTTTTAGTAACAAAAATCGCTATAAACATTTAGAAGATAAAAAAATTAAAATGAAAATGAAAATTATTACTAATATCAAAGCCAAACACATTAAATTATTAAAAAATATATCTAAATTTCATTTCACTAAATGATGCATTGAAATTGGGTAGCCAGTTGATACCCATTGCGTCTACACCCCACATACCGTTCAGGTTAGACATGTAGCAAGCGTTGTACCACCATGCCCCGTGGTGTTTGATAGCGCAGCTTTCGTTAAACTTGTCGTTGTCCCGGTCATACGTTGTAAACATCATACCATTGTGGTCTGCCAGACAGTTCCAAGCATCTCCTGTGAAGCCACCAACCTTTAGCCTGTAGCCGTCTGTCTCGCTAGAAACGTTGAAGCTGGAATACTTACGTAATATTTTGTTCCATTGAAGATCATATCCACTCTCAGTTCTGTTTTGGTTTTAGACGTCAATAGATACATGTTGTCATTACCCAGGTAAAAATTACCTGAACTGAAATCAGCAAACCCATTTTTGTACTCCGTCCAGTTCCTGTAAAAATCTACAGTCCCAGAAACACGTCTTTGGAAAATGGTCCATCCTCCACCGTCTGTCACTGTGTCACACATGACCTGAAGTCCAGAGCTTAGGGTCACCACAGGTCGGGGTTCACTGCTATCTACCCCTAAGCATGTTTTACCTGATAATTTAATACCGACATAATAAATAATTCTTTGAATAAAAATATTTAAATTATAATTATCTTCTAAGATGTTTAAACTAAAGAAAGACATCGTTTTATATCGTGCCAATGGAAATCTATAAAATAAAGCAAAAATCATGCCTAAATAGCTTAGTGATGAATAGGAGTGGTAAAACTTTAAAAATAAAATTAATACTGAATAACTAATTTGTGGATAAATGATAGATGTTCTACAATGACAAACTGTAAACACACCAACCTATTTTAGCACAAATAATGCGACAGTGTAAGATTTAATTTAATTGTATGTAGTTACTGAGAAGTAAAAGAAAACAAAATAAAAACTGAATTACGGCGTATGCAACGCTCGGGTCGGCTATGTATTACGATAAAAAAATGAACTTAAATATTGTAATGTTTACCAACCTTCACAAATCATTACGTCTCTCTCTGAGATGGAACCATCAGACAGGACCGTGATGTTTCTGGTTGTGTTACAGAACTTTCCACTTGAGAAAATTTTTCCATTAACTTTTTGTTGTGAAGCTTTTAATGGCACTAGCCAGGAACCTGTTTACACACCGAATTATTTACAGTTTTTAATCAAGTCAAAGTACAATATTTTTCTTGATGAGAGGATGTTATAATAAGTCATCTGCTGTTTGTAGTTGCACTATGATGAATTAGTACCATAATACAATAATTGCCAGTGAAGATACTATTTTTTTTAAAGTATCATACAATGTTTGACCAGAACCATCTAACCTTGTAAATAGACATGAAAACAAAGGTTTATCACGATTACAAAATTATCCCTTGACACATTAAAGTAGACAAAATGAATTATCTCATGGCTATAAATCGTCAG
This sequence comes from Physella acuta, assembly GCF_028476545.2. Lineage (NCBI taxonomy): Eukaryota > Metazoa > Mollusca > Gastropoda > Physidae > Physella > Physella acuta. Next base: position 139,399 of record NW_026733288.1, read on the forward strand.
TGTTAACATAAATACAACTGACACAATTTAAAACAAAAACTAAAAAAGAAATAGCTAACACAATTCAAAACAAACACAATAATGAAAAAGATTGATTAATTAGCTGGCTATTCTTGTGTTTGTTTGTTTATTCCCAATTATGTTACAAAACTTAAATTAAATTGAAAGCACATGTAGATTTAAGGAAAGCTACGAAGATAACATACGTGCTGTGCGCGATCGTTGTTTGCTCTTGCATAGTTTGTGTAATTTCAACATTAAAACTCGTTGCAATATTTTATTAACAAAACAAATAGTATATTATTATAAGGCTATATTATTGGTGCGCTGACCCTTTGACCACATGTGCTTTGACCATAGGGGGTTTGACCATAGGAGTTTTAACCACTGCAGGGCTTTGACCATAGGGGGTTTGACCACAGCGGGGATTTGACCATTGCGGTGTTTAAACCATAGGGGGTTTGATCATAGGGGGTTTGACCACAGGTGTTTTCTCAGCAGAGGGTCTTTGATCACAGGCGGTTTGTCAACGGGTGTTCGATCACAAGCGCTGTGTCAGGCTTTAATCATAGGTGTTTTGTCCACATAGGGTCTTTGATCTCAGGTGGCGAAAAGTATAAACCTGCCTTTTTTCCAGATGAAACTTGGAATCAAATACACGATTGGCGATGTAGCACAAACAAATATCAATTGTGAAGGATGGCATTACAGTCTTCAGTCTTTCATCCAATGTAGCCACCCAACAATGTGGCGTTTCCTTGAAGGTCTACAGATGGACTGCACACGGCAAAAGACAACTTTCTTGCAAGGTGTCGCAGGGGCAAGCTACCCAGCAAAGAAGCGATACAAGATGCTGCACGAAAAAGTACAACATGCTGTCCAGACATACGGTCAAACATATGTACTGACATATTTGCGTGCTATAGCACATCTGTCATTCAGTTAACCATTTTAAGTATTACTTCTTTGACTATATTGTTGACAAGTTTTGAATAATTTTTTATCCTTTACATATGCTATGTATTTTCAAGTACATCTACATTATTTATTTGTGAAACTTGTTATATGTTGCATTATTTGTGTTCCAAATAAATCTATGAGGCCTAGCACCAGCCTTTATGTGGAGACTAATATATAGTTTTTGACTTTTTGTTAATACATGTAAATTTCTATTAACATACTCTCAAGAAAACATGCATAAAATCGTATTAATTGTATCACACCTATGATCAAAGCCGGACACAGCGCTCGTGATCAAACACCAGTTGATAGACCACCTGTGATCAAAGACCCTCTGCTGAGAAAACACCTGTGCTCAAATCCCCTATGATCAAACCCCCTATGGTCAAAGCACCGCTATGGTCAAACCCCCTATGGTCGAACCCCCTATGGTCTAAGCACCTGTGATCAAAGCACCTAGAACCATATTATTAACCCAAACTGTAGTAAAAATAACTATATGTTGTATGATGCATGATAAACATGCTACAATGTTTAACATTTGAACTAACCGAGACTACAATGTCTTGTGGTTTCGTTGTAGATGTAGCTGTAGCACGTTTTGTTGGAACTTGAACACCGTGAGGCGCAGGACAAAAGACTGACTTGGTCAAACTCTACATCGATGGGAAGGGAGGTCAAGTTTGTGTCATCAACAGCCTTATACCATGTTAGTTTAACCGAGTCCATAGAATGAGCTTTATGTGACAAAATGTTAGAACAGTACAGTATTCAAGCATTTTACTTAGAGTAATACTGTTACAATGGTTTAAATAATTAGTCTTATTGTTTATCTTATATGTTATGTATGTATATATATATATATATATATATATATATATATATATATATATATATATATATATATATATATATATATATATACTGTTGTTTCGATATTGTATATTACATTGATACACTAAGCTATCTATCGAACTGCAGAACATTGAATCCCAGAACTAAAGGATAGGGAGAAATGTAATTTAACTATGCTCGAGATTAATTGTCTTTTAAAATTATGTTAGTGTAAATAAAAATTTAACTTAAAAGCTAGAAGACGACATAAAATAAAGGTCACTTACCTTGAATGACAGTACACAGTGCAAGTATAACTGATAACATCCACATGTTGGGGTAGTTGATATCATTCATTCGACCGTATTTTTAATGTTTAACTGAACAGCGAATCCTTTTCGTATTTTAGTATGATTCAAATTCTAAAAGAAAAACATCGATATAAAACTACAAAAGTTTAAATTACATAATAATACTATATTAGAACGAGAGCTGGAATAAATGTATTTTTGCTTTTAATCATTTAGAAAATGTGTTAGTGAATCTAGTAACAGCAACACTTAAATAATATACATATATCCAAGAAAATCTGATGGTTAACTTTTTGAAGTCTATCCAAATTAAGTTACGTGAATTATGTTGGATGTATTTTGGTTTTGTAAAGTATTGAAGAACCGCGTTTATATTTAAATGCTGTCCCTGCTGTAATATAACCCTCAACAAAACACGCGATGAATATTTAAATATCATAGGTCGCTAACCGTTTTATATCAAGAGAAACTGGTATAAGAACTTTTTGAGAAAAGAATATCCGTGAAGCTAGTTTTTATGTCATTTACTACAATGTTATCGCATAGAGAAGATTGTGAATCACAGTGTAATAAATATATCAAGCTTGCATTACAAAAACCCATTTAATATATAACTCTACAAATATACATTCCATAGAACGAGTAGACCTCTTGTAAAACCTGCTAAATCCACGTTTTTTAATGAGTTAGTTTAATAGCCTTCTTAACAAAATGTAAATCTAAGAAGTATTCAAATTATTTATATTAGATTATTAGCAGTAAAATATAAAAATTAGTTTAAAACAAAATTAACCGGGATTGATCTCCCCTAAACTTTCTCGAATATTCTTTTAAAAAACAATAGGGGATGGGGACTCGGGATATAGAGATGATTTTTAATCCATTTAAAATACTTAAACTTTTTAAAATAGAATAAAATCTCGAAGAAAAACAAATTGCCCACCAAGTGAAGGCCAAATAAATTGAGCATAATAGTGCGGAGTATTATTAGTACTTTATAAATTTACATGCATAATTTGAGAAATCGGAAATAGCATAAATTACTACTTCCGGTCAACGGAAAGTACTCAAAATTTGAAAGATGGTAGAGAATTAGATATTTTACTGAAATGTGAAATTTCATTTAGCTATATGAAATAGTATTTAAATTATAGGCTTTTGAAAAATTCAAAGTAGAAAAAGTTCCACTTCCGGTTATTGGAAATCGCTCAAAAGTTGATACTTATCTACGATTTTGGTATAATACGTATATATGAAATTTCATCAACCTAGTTGTAACGGTATTCAAGTTATCGTGTTAAACACACACACACACAAGACTACAAGACTTTCTCTGTATTTCGTATATACCAGAAAGTAAAAAAAAATATGTTGGTTACATCACATTCGGTCAGGATTGACTTAGCAGGTCTTCCAAAGTGGACTCCTCTTATGCAATATACATGAATCACGTAACAATAACATTTGCATTATTCTAATAAGTAGCCAACCGAGATAAAGCAAAATTTTATTGCAACATTTATCAAATAATTAGAAGTTAAGCTTTTAAAAACAACAAAATATAAATGTGTGTTGGACTGTGTTTTGTAACGAGAAACCACATGCCAAAAATGTAAAGTTCACACAATAGGCCCACATTACAGCGATTTGACATTAAAATGGCAACACAAATCGCTGTATCATGTGACACGAACTTAAATGCAACGTTTTAACAATCGATTTACGCAGCTAGATGTAATAATAGAACAGATTATAATATTATCTTGACGGTAGTTTTACAAATTTAAATAAATATACCTTAAGCGAATATCATTTAGCTGACGTTTAATCCAAATTTTGAAAAACTCACAATTAACTTAGTAAACTGAATACCTCAATGTTTTAATATATTCGTTGATAACGTTTCCACGTTATATGTTACAAGCATGCTATCACCACTAGCAACGCTCGGATGTTTGAAACCAATATTTAAGTTTACACATGCTACATTTAACATAAGCAACACAATGCTATTTGCATCACATAGTTGTTATTGTTTAGACACATGAACAGTAAATTGTTTAGTTTGTTACTTATCTCTTAACCGCAAGCTACTGAGCCGTTGAAAACAACTTCGCTATCTGATTCTCTGAAAGACCTCGACAATAAAATACGATCACTACTTTAATATTGTAAAACCAACCACTATTTACAAAACGATAAGATCATCATCTTAAGCCTCCCAAGCATTCTACGGACAGAAAGGTGACCAGAAAGAAGCGCAACGGAAAAAAGCGCAACGGAAAAAAGTGCAACGGAAAAAAGCGCAAAACAAAAAGCGCAACGGAAAAAAGCGCACACGGAAAAAGCGCAAAGAGAAAAAAGCGCACACAGGAAAAAGCGCAAACAGAAAAAAGCGCACACAGAAAAAAGCGCAAACAGAAAAATGCGAAACCAGAAAAAACACAACGACAAATGTGCAAAAGAGAAATTTAGCACAAAGACCATATGGATTAGATGACACATTTATACATGACTGTTAGGACTGCTGTGAGAGTGTCGTGTTTGATCATGTGATCTACTACCATTTAAAGCGTACCACTACCATGTGCATTCCCATCACCACGATACAGACGATAATCGCTTTGCACAATGCCTATTATTTTGTTGGTCACTTATTATTCAACTACTATTCTCGTATAAATAAACATAAAACTATCCTTGATATCGACATTACACGAAGTATCTCTCACATTCTCCCTAGTCCGAACTACCTAGCTTGCATACTATAACAACCCGTTACTATGGCAAAGCTTCGTTCTCTTTCATCGGCGTTATCAAACATGCATTCGTCATATTTCTCGCAACAACATTCATTCGCACCAAAATACCTGATAAAACACACATCATACCAATGCTGTATTTACTATTATTTCATTATGATGCACCTACCTACCTACCTACCTACCTACCTACCTACCTACCTACCTACCTACCTACCTACCTACCTACCTACCTACCTACCTACCTACCTACCTACCTACCTACCTACCTACCTACCTACCTACCTACCTTCCTACCTACCTACCTACCTACCTACCTACCTACCTACCTACCTACCTACCTACCTACCTACCTACCTACCTACCTACCTACCTAACTACCTAGATACCTACCTACCTACCTACCTACCTACCTACCTACCTACCTACCTACCTACCTACCTACCTACCTACGAACCTACCTACTTACCTACCTACCTACCTACCTACCTACCTACCTACCTACCTACCTACCTCTCTACCTCTCTACCTACCTACCTACCTACCTACCTACCTACCTACCTACCTACCTACCTACCTACCTACCTACCAACCTACCTACCTACCTACCTACCTACCTACCTACCTACCTACCTACCTACCTACCTACCTACCTACCTACCTACCTACCTACCTACCTACCTACCTACCTACCTACCTACCTACCTACCTACCTACCTACCTACCTACCTACCTACCTACCTACCTACCTACCTACCTACCTACCTACCTACCTACCTACCTACCTACCTACCTACCTACCTACCTACCTACCTACCTACCTACCTACCTACCTACCTACCTACCTACCTACCTACCTACCTACCTACCTACCTACCTACCTACCTACCTACCTACCTACCTACCTACCTACCTACCTACCTACCTACCTACCTACCTACCTACCTACCTACCTACCTACCTACCTACCTACCTACCTACCTACCTACCTACCTGCCTACCTACCTACCTACCTACCTACCTACCTAACTACCTACCTTCTACGTACCTACCTACCTACCTACCTACCTAACTACCTACCTACCTGCATACCTACCTACCTACCTACCTACCTACCTACCTTCTACTACCTACCTACCTACCTACCTACCTACCTACCTACCTACCTACCTACCTACCTACCTACCTACCTACCTACCTACCTACCTACCTACCTACCTACCTACCTACCTACCTACCTACCTACCTACCTACCTACCTACCTACCTACCTACCTACCTACCTACCTACCTACCTACCTACCTACCTACCTACCTACCTACCTACCTACCTACCTACCTACCTACCTACCTACCTACCTACCTACCTACCTACCTACCTACCTACCTACCT